>NW_012271280.1:4537-6267 GCF_000151885.1 Dipodomys ordii
ATTCTTCTTCTAATTCTTCTTCTAATTCTTCCTCTTCTTCCCCTTCTTCTTCCTCTTCTTCTTCCTCCTCTTCTTCCTCCTCTTCTTCTTCTTCTTCTTCTACTAATTCTTCTTCTAATTCTTCCTCTTCTTCCCCTTCTTCTTCCTCTTCTTCTTCCTCCTCTTCTTCCTCTTCTTCTTCCTCCTCCTCCTCCTCCTCCTCCTCTTCCTCTTCTTCTTCTTCTTCCTCTTCCTCTTCTTCCTCCTCTACCTCTTCCTCCTCCTTCTCCTCCTCCTCTTCCTCTTCCTCCTCGCCAGTCCTGGGGCTTGAACTCAGGACCTGGGCATTTTCTCTAAGCTTTTTTTCCCAAGGCTAACACTCTATCACTTAAGCCACAGCACCACTTCTAGCCTTTTCTGAGTAGTTTATTGAAGATCAGAGTCTTACGGACTTTCCTTCCCAGGCTGGCTTCGAACCACAATCCTCAGATCTCAGCCTCCTGAGCTCTCTCTTCCTCAGCTACGATTACAGGAGTGAGCTACCAGCACCCATTTTAACACTCAAAAAAATTTTTTGTTGTTGTTGTGGGTCGTGGTGCTTGAACTCTGAGCCTGGGCATTGTCCCTGTGCTCTTCAGCTCAAGGTGAGCACTCTACCGCTTGAGCCAGAGCGCCACTTCCAGTTTTCTAGTGGTTTATTGGAGATGAGTCTCACGTTCCTGCCCATGCTGGCTTTGAACCTCGATCCTCAAATCTCAGCCTCTTGAGTAGCTAGGATTACAGGCATGAGCCACCGGTGCCTGGCTAACACTCAAATTTTCTAACATTATTGCCATTCCATCTCAAAACCAATTCAATTATCAGATGCCAGTGACTCACAGCTGTGATTCTCAGGAGACTGAGATCTGAGGATTGTTATTCAAAGTCAGCTGGAGGAGGAAAGTCCATAAGATTCTTACCTCTAATTAACCACAAGAAAAGCCAGAAGGGAAGCTGTGGCTCAAGTGGTAAAATGCTAGCCTTACGAGAAAAAAAAATTGTTTTTCAACAAAAGTTGAGGACCCAGGCATATTGGCGGCTGCCCCCTGATCCCTAACTCTGTCTGCTGTTGTCTGCTCCATTTCAGGCCTTAGAACTTGTAGAGGATTTGACTCAGTTTCTGTTCTGGCTCCTCTTCTTCCTGCCTATTCCAGAAGGAATGCTCCATCAAGTACTAAGTCATCAGATGTATCTTGGTTAGCAATCACTTCATTTACAAGTAAGAAACCCATTGAGGTGAGCAAAAGGGAACCCAAGGCTCACCTAGAACCCAAGGCAATAATCACAGCCATGACAGAATGTGGAAACACCTGAAACATCGCAGCCTCTGGGAGGCTGAGGCACTAAACCGTGCATGGACATCATACACTGTGAGACCATTTCACATGCAGGAGTGACAAAGGCCAGAACAAAAGCTGTGTGTGTGTGTGTGTGTGTGTGTGTGTGTGTGTGTGTGTTATCATTCAAATAGGGAGTCAGGATGAAGAGAAGAGAATTTTGGTGAAGAGAATCCCAAAAGAGAGTTGTGTTGTTTTGTTGTTGTTGTTGTTGTTGGTCGTGGGGCTTGAACTCTAGGCCTGGGCGCTGTCCCTCAGCTCTTCAGTTCAAGGCTAGTGCTCTACCACTTGAGCCACAGCACTATATTCGGTTTTCTGATGGTTAATTGGAGATAAGAGTCTCACAGACTTTCCTGCCTGGGCTGGCTTTGAACT
>NW_012271281.1:0-1655 GCF_000151885.1 Dipodomys ordii
TCATGCATGCAAGGCAAGCGCTCTACCACTGAGCCCCCTTCCCAGCCCCCTTCAATGTCTTTTTATGCAGGGGCTGGGGAACAGTTCCCGAGTGGTTGCCTAGCACGTATGAGTTTGTAAGTTCAACCCTCAGCAACTGCAAGAAAGCAAAGCCCTTACACTAACCAATAAATCCTCTTCTGTCACTTTACTCCGTGGCTGAGTTGGAGAATTCAGAAGAGCTGGGGCAAGGAAAGGTAAGAGATGCTCTTTTGGGTTAAAGGATTAGGCGATGGTAAGTGATTCTTTTCTAGGGCACTGAGTGGTCCCATGTGGGAAGTGTAAATCACACACACACACACACACACACACACACATACACACGCACATAAATGTGTTTGTTTTGTTTTGTTTTGATGTCATACTTATTTAACTGTATGTTCTTCTTTAATATCTATCTGATATAGGCCATTTGCTTTTTATATTTACTTTTAATATTTAATATTAACTTAATATTTCACATTTACTTTAATATTACATTTGGATTTACTTTTTAAGATTTACTTTTAACATGGAATTTGCTTTTATGTTTTATATTTATTTATATATTTACTTTTAATGTTTAATGTTAATTGGAGATTTTTTTTTCAGTCATGGGTCTTGAACTCTGGGCCTGGGCGCTAGCCCTGAGCTCTCCAGTTCAAGGCGAGTGCTCTACCACTTGAGCCACAACGCCACTACTGGTTTTCCTGTGGTTAATTGGAGATAAGAGTCTCACAGACTTTTCTGCCTGAGCTGGCTTTGAACTGCAATCTTCAGATCTCAGTCTCCTGAGATAATCCTAGGTAGGATTATAGATGTGAGCCACCAGCGCCTGGCTAATTGAATATTTTATATTTACTTTAATATTTATTTTTTATACTTACCATCTCCCATTTACTTTTAGTTCTACTACAGAGAGAAAACCCTGGAAGTTTTCAGCATTGGGAACTCTTTCCCAAATAGGCCTCCAGTTCTGAGATTTTGAGGACGGGAGCGAGAGTTGACAAATGGTACTACAGCAAATGAAAGAGCTCCTGCACAGCCAAAGAAATACTCACCACAGCCCAGAGAGAGCTCACAGAATGGGAGAAAACGTTCGCCAGCTATTCAACAGATAAAGGATTGATATCCAGAATAAACAAAGAACTAAACTTAAATTGAAATTAATTATGCAATTATATGGACAAGCAAACTGAACAAACAATTCTCAGAAGAAGAATGCCAATAACTAAAAGACACAAGAAGGGGCTGGGAGCGTGCCTTGATGGTAGAGTGCTTGTCTAGCATGCAAGAAGCCCTAGGTTCGGTTCTTCAGTACCACATACACAAAAAAAGCCAGAAGTGGCATTGTGGCTCATGTAGTAGAGTGCTAGCCTTGAGCAAAAGAAGCCCAGGACTGGCAAAAATAAAAAATAAAATAAAAGATACAAGAAGAAATGTTCAACATCGTCAGCCATAAAAGAAATGCAAACTAAAACCATATTAACTCTAGACTCTGATGACTCATGCCTATAATCCTAGCTTCTTAGGAGTTTGAGATGTGAGGATTATAGTTCAAAGCCAGCCTAGAGAGAAAAGTCTGTCAATTAACCAGTAAAAAGTCAGAAGCAGAGGTCTAGTTCAAGTGATAAAGT
>NW_012271281.1:9407-12499 GCF_000151885.1 Dipodomys ordii
TTTTGGTGTGTGTGTGGGGGGGTCAGTCACAGGGCTTGAACTTTCTGGTCCTGAGTGCTGTCCCTGAGCTCTTCAGTCCAAAGCTAGTGCTCTACACTTGAGCCACAGGACCACTTCTGGTTTTCTGGTGGTTAATTGGAGATTAGTGTTTCATGGACTTTCCTGCCTGGGGTGGGTTTGAACCTCGATCCTCAGATCTCAGCTTCCTGAGTAGCTAGGATTACAGATGTGAGCCACTGGCACCTGGCTTCCATCTGGAAGTGACACTGTAGCTCAAGTGGTAGAGCACTAGTCTTGAGCACAGAGGCTCAGGGACAGCACCCAGGCCCTGAATTCAAGTGCCACAACTGACAAAAAACAAAACACTGGGACAAAAGGAGATTATTTTTCTGCATTATTGGTGCCAAGTTTGCTGTTTATTAAGAAGCTAGGAAGCAGGACAGAGCAAACTCAGCCTGTGTCGGAATCTCAGCCTGGGCAGCACCCGGGGTTATTTGTGGAGATTTTCCACGCTGGGGGGCAGGGGGGAGTGGGAGGGATTTTTCATGCTGGGGTTTTTGTTCTGTGGTGGTAGTGGTATTGCTGTTCTTCCTCTTCCTCCTCTTCCTCCTCCTCCTCTCCCCCCACCCCACTCCTTCTTCAATTTGATATCAGTCAAATGAGGAGTCTTAGGAGAGAATAACAAAGACACAATGCCTATACGTATCTGATCATATAAAATAATATTTATCAAAATGAACTCCAGGAAATGGAAACAGGAGGGGTTTTCTTTGTTGCTTTTTTGGCTTTCTTTTGTTTTTGTCTTGTTTGTTTATCTGTCTTTGGGAGAGTAAGTGGGACACAGAAGAGGAGGGACAAAGGATGAACAAATGCAGCTGTGGTACTCACTGGACACTATGTGGAAAATGGACTAGACAACTCGTGCGTGGGGATGAGAGGGGAAAACTGGGAGAGAGTGAAGAAAGGGGTGACGTTGTCCAAAAAGAAATGTGTTCTTTGCTTGAGTTCATAACTGCGACCCCTCTGAACATCACCTTTATAGTAACAATAAAAAATTAAATTAAAAAAATTGAAATAAATGTGTCTCTACTACTGATCTGGCCTTGAATCATGTGTGGTCCTCCGGCCTCAGTCTTCTTGGTGCTGAGATTACAAATGTGTACTACCACGCCTGCTCATCCAGAAAGGTTTTACAATCCTAGGCTCCAGGCTGTAAAAGTCAGACTCTGGAGTGGGTATAGGCATTCGTATTTGGGAAGGTTCCCACATTATTCCAGTATTTGGCCTGAGAGAGAATAGGCCAGTAGTTGCCTGGAAGGGACAGGACTGAAGACTGACTATAAAGACATACATGGGGAGATTATTTTATTTTTTATTTTTGCCAGTTCTGGGGCTTGCACTCAGGACCTAGGCACTGTCCCTGAGCCTCTCTGTACTCAAGGTTAGCACTTTACCACTTGAGCCACAGTGCCACTTCGGCTTTTTCTGTGTATGTGGTACTAAGGAATCGAACCCAGGCTTCTTCATGCATGCTAGGCAAGGACTCTACCACTAGGCCACATTCCCAGCCCCAGTTTCTCTTCCGTGTATGTGATTTTAGCCATTTTCCAGGACATGTCTGGGTCTTTATATTGTATTTTGTTTGTTTGTTTTCTGGTCAGTCATGGGGCTTGAATTCCAAGCCTGGGCACTGTCCCTGAGCTTTATGCTCAAGGCTAGTGCTTTGCCACTTTGAGCCATAGGTCCATTTCCAGTTGTTTTTTGGGGGTTGGTAAATTGGACTTTCCTGCCTGAACTGATTTTGAACTGTGATCCTCAGATTGCAGCCTCCTGAGTAGCTAAGATTACAGGCCTGAGCCATCAGCACCCAGCCTGTTTTCTGTTTGTTTTCCTCAAGGCTCACTCTCTACCACTTGAGCTGCAGGCACCACTTCCAGCTTTTTCTGTGTATGTGGTACTGAGGAATCAAACCCAGGGCTTCCTGCATGATAGGCAAGCACTCTACCACTAAGCCACATTCCTAGCTCCTCAGCCTGTGTTTTTAGTAACACGGGGGAAAAATTGAAGGTGTGTGTGTGTGTGCATGAGTGAATGTGAGTGTGTGTGTGTGTGTGCAAGCACACACATGCACCCGCCCACTATTATCTGAACCCAGAGCCTAGCACTTGCTAGATCAGTTTTCTACCACTTGAGCCATACCCCCTGCTCTCTTCTTTTCTGAGTTATAGGAGACATTATTGTTCATTATATTCCACCTGGTGTGTCAGAGAAAAACAGAACTTGCCCCTCCTCTCTAGTGATTACCTGCTACCAGTTGGTTGACCTCTGCGCCCCCCTACAGATTCTTTCCCCGTGTCTGAAAATGTCTGGTGTGTGCACAAGATACTCGGTAATGATTAAAGTCTCTCGATGAATCTCTTGTGACCAGTTTTTCTGGAGCAGTAAGCCTCAGAAATACAAGTCTGGCCTGCTTCGTGGGCAGTGTGTATTTGTTTTGGAGAAATCTCTTAACTGTTTTTATGAGAGCATTCACCCTCAGAGGGAAACAAACAGCCCCCCGCCTGCCCCAGGGGAGAGGATGGGCGAAGACACCTGCGCCCTGTTGTGAGCAGGGACAGAAGTCAGGGTAACTGACGCCAGGGCGGAGGAGCAGAAGACAAGCCAACAGCGACGGCCTTCCCTCCACTCCTGACGCCAGCCAGAGCAGTTCTGTGCTCACGCAGGAAACCCAGCCTAGGCCAGCTTGGGGGCTCGAATTGGAGCCTTGAGTGGGAAGTGCTGTGGTGATTCTGCTTGGCAAACACTAAGACTCAATAAATATGTGTGGAAAGGATGCATTGGGCTGGGCGCTAGTGGCTCACACCTGTAATCCTACCTGAGGATCACAGTTCAAAGCCACCTGGGCAAGCAAAGATACTGAGACTCTTATCTCCAATTAACCACCAGAAAACTGGAAGTGGCATTGTGGCTCAAGTAGTACATCACTCGTCTTGAGCTAAAGAGTGCAGGGACAGCGCCCAGGCCCAGAGGTCAGACCCCACAAACTGACAAAAGAATGAATTGGGGGCTGGGAAGGTGGCTCAGTGGTAGAG
>NW_012271282.1:0-5689 GCF_000151885.1 Dipodomys ordii
GCCAGAAGTGGCGCTGTGGCTCAAGTGATAGAGCGCTAGCCTTGAGCTGAAGAGCTGAGGGACAGCGCCCAGGCCCAGAGTTCAGGCCCCATGAACGGACCCAAAAAAAAAAAAAATACTGCTGAAAAGTTATTGTAGAGGATCTTTGATGAATCATGTGATATCTGCTCCAGGGCCTTTTCTTTTTAAAAAAAAAATTTTTTTTAATTTTTTTTGGGTCCGGTCATAATGCATGAACCCTGGGCCTGGGCACTGTCCTTCAGCTCTTCAGCTCAAGGCTAGCGCTATACCTCTTGAGCCACAGCGCCACTTCAGGCTTTTTTCTTTTTGCTTATGTGGTGCTGAGGAATCGAACCCAGGACCTCATGCATGCAAGGCAAGCACTCTACCACTGAGCTACCTTTTCTTTTTAATAAGTAGAACTTGCAACTAAATTAACACATATTTTTTCATTTTGCAGTTCCTCAAGAGACAAGACTTACTGAATGTCCTGGCCCGAATGATGAGGCCAGTGAGTGATCAAGTGGTATGTATTCTTGTTGGTTTCTGTGTACAAAATGAATTCTTAGAGCTTATTCCATATCTTCTTGAATTTTGTTTGGACTCTCTATTTGTATTCCTTTCCAAAACATTGACACTTTCCTATTTAGACTGATCATCATCGATCCATTCAGTGTGCAAAGGTCAGGAGACCTTTGTATGCTTTTTGGTGGGAAGGAGATATTATCAGCTTCCTTGGCTGTGGTAGTGGAAAGATGGTTTGTCTTAGTCTGCTATTTTGCTCCTTGCATATGGTTTATCTTTGGCAGGAAGCTGGGTTTCTTCTCTAATACTTTTTGGGTTCAAATAATTTTGATTTTTTTTTTTTAATCAGTCATGGGGCTTGAACTCAGGGCCTGGGCTCTGTCCCTGAGATGTTTTTCCCCTCAAGGCTACATCTCCACCACTTTGAGCCACAGCGCACAGCTCTGGTTTTTCTGGAAGCTAATTGGAAATAAAAATCTTAGGGACTTTCCTGCCCTGCTGGCTTTGAACCTCAATCCTCAGATCTCAGCATTCTGAGTAGTTAGGATTACAGGTGTGAGCCGCCAGTGCCAAGCATGATTTTGTGTGTGTGTGTGTGCATGCCTATATTGGAGCTTGAACTGAGGGCTATCTGATATCCCTTACATTTTTTATTTAAGGCTTGTGCTCTATCACTTAAGCCATACCATCCAGCTTTTTGGTAGTTAATTGGAGATTGAGAGCACTCAGCTCCTAATACTTTCAGAATTTCCTGAATGTCAGGAATGTGTTTTTATTTTTGTTAAGAAACCCAGTTTAAGGCTGGGAAGGTGGCTCAGTGGTAGAGTGCTTGCCTCACATGCATGAGGCCCTGGGTTCAATTCCTCAGCACCACATAAGCGGAAAAAGCCAGAAGTGGCACTGTGGTATAGTGCAAGCCTTGAGCTGAAGAGCTGAGGGACAGTTCCCAGGCCCAGAGTTCAGGCCTCATGACTGGCAAAAAAAAAAAAAAACCAAAAAACAAAAAAAAAAACCCGGTTTATGCTCATGCAATGTCTTAAGGTAGTCCTTAAATAGTTTTGGGAAGAGGCTGTTCATGAGAAAACTCCAGTTTTTAGGGGTTGAGAAGTTTAGCCCTTTTCTGCACCCCTGGGGCAAATACTAAAACATACTCTTATGACAGTGTCATATTCGTTGTATTTTTATTATTAAAAATCCTTTTTGAAGCTGGGTGCTCCTGCCTGTAATCCTAAGCTACTCAGGAGGCTAAGATCTGAGGATCAAGGTTCAAAGCCAGCCCAGGCAGGAAAGTTTGTGAGATTCTTTTTTTTTTTTTAACTGTATTTTTTTTGTCTTTTCTTTTTTGGTACTGGGGATCGAACCCAAGACGTTGCGCTTGCTAGGCAAGCGCTTTGCCACTGAGCTACATCCTAGCCCCAGTTTGTGAGATTCTTATCCCCAGTAAACCACCAGAAAACTGAAAGTAGCACTGTGACTCAAGTGGTAGTGCTCACCTTGAGCTGAAGAGCTGAGAGACAGTGCCCAGGCCTAGAGTTGAAGCCCCAGAACCACCCAAAAAAAAAAAAAAATTGAGTCAAGTGCTGGTGACTCACACCCATTATCCTAGTTACTAAGGAGGCTGAGATCTGAGGATCACAGTGCCAGTCGAAGCAGAAAAGTATGTATGACTCCATTTAACCCCCAAAACCCTGGAAGTGGAGCTATAGGTCCAGTGTCAAGTGTTACAATGAAGCATTAAGCTAAAAAAGAGACAGCACCCTAACCCTCAGTTCAAGCCCCAGTAGCAGCACCAAAAAATAAATTTTTAGAAATTCTGTGCCAAGAAGTTGCAATAGAAATCAAAAAATTTTTGAGTACTAGATGAATAGTATTCTGGGGCTGTTTATTTGTTGTAGTCCTAGTGTTTGAATTTAGAGACTTGAACTTGCTAGACAATTGCTCTACCACTTGAAAAAGCACACCACCATGCTCAGATTTTTCTGTTTAGATGAAGTCTCAAACCTTTTTTTTTTTTTTGGTCAGTTGTGGGACTTGAACTCTGGGCCTACGTGCTCTCCCTCAGCTCTTCAGCTCAAGGTGAGAGTTCTACCACTTGAGCCACATTCTGGTTTTCTGGTGGAAAGTCTCATGGACTTTCCTGCCCAGGCTGGCTTTGAACCATGATCCTCAGATCTCAGCTTCCTGAGTAGCTAGGATTATAGGTGTGAGCCACTGGCGCCCAGCTGAGTCTCAGACTTTTTGCCTCAGCTGGCCTTGAAATTCCATCTTCCTAATCTAAGCCTGCCAAGTGGCTAGGATTGCAGGCATAAGCAATCATGATGGCTAGTGTTCTGTTTTTATATAACAAGTTATCACAAATATAATTTCTTGAAACGGTATCCATTTTTTGTCTCACAGTTTCTGTGGATTACTAATCCTTTTTGGATTAGTTAAGTCCTCTTCCTACCGTTTTAGGAGGTTGAAATTAAGGTATCAGACAAACTAGGAATTTCTTCTTCCAGTCTTCTCAAGGTCATTTAGGCTGTTGGCAGAACTCAGTTCCTTGTGATTTTAAGTCCCCATTTTCTTGCTATCTGCCAGCTGGAAACTATTCTCATATTCTGGAAACTACCCTTAGGTCCTTATGACTTGTCCTACTTTCTTAAGCCCTGTCACTGTAGATTTTCTTCTTCAAGTAGGGCTTAGACTCTTAAAAACTTACTTGTTGCCGGGTGCCAGTGGCTCACGCCTGTAATCTTAGCTACTCAGGAGGCTGAGATCTGAGGATCATGGTTCAAAGCCAGCCCGGGCAGGAAAGTCTGTGAAATTCTTATCTCCAGTAAATCACCAGAAAACCAGAAGTGGCACTATAGCTCAAGTAGTAGAGCACTCGCCCTGAGCTGAAGACCTCAGGGACAGTGCACAGGCCCAGAGTTCAAGCCCCATGACAAAAAAAAAGAAAGAAAGAATTGACTACCTTATCATTAGGGAGCAGAAGAGAGCAAGAAAACATTCCATCTGTAAAACAGACATCCATCTTATCTCCAAGGCCTTAAGCTTTTAGTGTCCAAGCAGTTCTAATTTAAACACACTTGGGATAGTAACTTTTGCTCTGTCAGCCTTGACAGACCCTTTGACCTTACTTGAGCTTGGCCCTTATCACTCCAAGATGGCATTCCAAGCTCTTTAACCCTTTCGGGTCTCACAGCTTGGCATCTGAGGCCCTCCCACCTTCTGCCTTTTAACATTATTGTGGGGATGATATACCATCTTGTTCTTGAATCCTACTCAAGGGGATATTGTATACCTCCAAGGAGGTCCTTTGGAGGCCATTTAGAAATCTACCTATCACAGAACTCAATATGTAAATTTTGTCATCTTTGTTTTGTTTTTGAAGCAAATAAAAGTAACTATGAATGATGAAGACATGGATACCTATGTATTTGCTGTTGGCACACGAAAAGCTTTGGTACGACTACAGAAAGAGATGCAGGATCTGGTATGTCAAGTTATTTCAGTTCAAATATGTGTAGAAACTGCCATTTATTACATAATGCAACTTCTTAGCAAAAGACAATCCTATCTGACAAATGTTGGTTAGCATTACTTTGATACAGGTCAGTACATATTATTTCAAGGGAAAAGATTTGTGCATAATAAAATGTCATGCCGTATCTTATTCTTAATTTCTTCTTTCTCTAGAGTGAGTTTTGTAGTGATAAGCCTAAGTCTGGAGCAAAGTATGGACTTCCAGACTCTTTGGCTATCCTGTCAGAGATGGGAGAAGTCACCGAGGGAATGATGGATACAAAGGTAAATACAGTTTTTAAAAAAAAGGTTACACCCAGGGCAGAGAGGAAGCTCAGTGGTAGAGTGCTTGCTTAGCGGGCAGAAAGCCCTAGAGTCAATCTCCATCCAGCACCACAAAAAAATAACCATGTGCAGGGGCTAGGAATGTGGCTTAGTGGTAGAGTGCTTGCCTAGCATGCATGAAGCCCTTGTTTCGATTCCTCAGCACCACATAAACAGAAAAGGCCAGAAATGGCATTGTGGCTCAAGTGCTACAGTGCTAGCCTTGAGCAAAAAGAAGCTCAGGGACAGTGGCCAGGCCGAGTTCAAGCCCCAGGACTGGCAAAAACAAAACAAAAAAAGAACAACAAGAAAAAGAACACCCTGGGCTGGGAATGTGGCTTAGTGGTAGAATGTTTGCCTAGCATGCATGAAATCCTGGGTTCGATTCCTCAGTACCACATAGACAGAAAAAGCCAGAAGTGGTGTTGTGGCTCAAATGGTAGAGTGTGCTAGCCTTGATCAAAAACAGGAACAGTGCCCAGGTCCTGAATTCAAGACTGGCAAGAAAAAGAAAAAGAACACCCTGAGTTCAAACCCCAGTATAGCCAATAATAATAACAATAATAACAAAAAATTTTACATTTAAATCATGTGCATTGTTTGTAATCCCTGCTACTCCAGGAGATAAGACTGGAAGATTACAAGTTTGAAGCCAGCATGGGAAATTCAGAGAACCTTTATTTGAAAAAACAAGCTAGGTGCCAGTGACTCACGCCTATAATCCTAGCTATTCAGGAGCCTAGCTCCTCAAGAGACTTAGATCTAAGAATCAAGTTTAGAAGCCAGTCCAGGTAGAAAAGTTTTTGAGACTCTTACCTCCAATTAAATAGCAAAAAGCTAGAACTGGAGCTACAGCTCAAGTGGTGGAGTGCTGTGAACCAAAAAGCGGCCCTGAGCTCAAGCTCTAGTACTAGCAGCAGCAACAACAGCAACAAAAATCTGAAATTATTTTAGCTTTTTTGTTTTGTTTTGTTTTGATTTGTCTTCAAGGGAAGGGTGAATAAACTAGGGTTTGAATTTAGGACTTCCAACTTGGTAGGCACATGCTCTGCTATTTGAGCTATGACTCCCAGCCTTTTTTGCTTTTATTTTTCAGATAGAATCTTATGTTTCTGCTGGGAACTAGCCTCACACTATAATCCTCCTACCTTCACCTTTCACCTCGTTGGGATTATAGGCATGAACTAGCACACCCATTTTGTTCTTGGAGATCAGGTCTTGCTTTTTACCTGACTGGCCTGACATTCTTGATTATCCCATTTGTTACCCCAGTAGCTAGAATTACAACAGGCATAAGCCACCTGCTTGGTTTCTGCTTTGTTTGGGGTTTTTT
>NW_012271282.1:5739-8457 GCF_000151885.1 Dipodomys ordii
CCTTGAGCTGAAGAGCTGAGGGACAGCGCTCAGGCCCAGAGTTCAAGCCCCATGACCGACAAAAAAATAAAAAAAAATAAAAATGTCTTAAATTTTTCTGTCTGGGCTGGCTCTAACCAGCATCCTCAGATCTCAGCCTCTTGAGTAGCTAGGATGCAGACATGAGCCAGCCCAGCTAAAGTTGTTGTAATTACAAAAGTATACCGTAAAAACTTTAGGAAAAAAATATGTATATACGTATTAACTATTTATATGTAGATGTATGTTCTTATAAGGCTTCCCCCCCCCCTCCCCCAGTCCTGGGGCCTGGGCACAGTCCCTGAGCTGCTTTTTTTTTTTTTTTTAATTTTTTTTTTTTTTTTTTTTGGTCATAGGGCCTGAACTCTGTGCCTGGCGCCGTCCCTCAGCTCTTCGGCCCCAGGCTAGCACTCTACCACTTGAGCCACAGTACCACTTCCAGCTTTTTCTGCTTATGCGGTGCTGAGGAATCGAATCCAGGGCCTCATGAATGCAAGGCAAGCACTCTACCACAGAGCCACCTTCCCAGCCTCTCCCTGAGCTTCTTTTGCTCAAGACCTAGTGTTCTACTACTTGAGCCACAGGGCTACTTCTGCTTTTTTAAGTGGCTTATTGGAGATAAGAGTTTTCTGGACTTTCCTGCCAGGGCTGGCTTCAAAAGTGAACCTCAAATCTCAGCTTCCTGGCATAAAGCCTTTTTTCTTTTTATGTCCATTTGTTTCTCAAACAGCATTCTAACTTCACTTGTAAGAATTTATTGACAAAGTATATTTGTTGTTTGTATATATCTAAAGTAAAGCTGTAGCACATATCTTTCAAGCTAAATTCTTGTGCAACATTGTATCAGAAATTGCATTTTGTTGCTGGGCACCAGTAGCTCACACCTGTATCCTAGCTAGTTGGGAAGCTGAGATCTGAAGATAACAGTTCAAAGCCAGCTCAGACCAGAAAAGCTGTGAGATTCTTATCTCCAATTAACCACCCTAAAAACTCCTAAGTGGTGCTGTGACTCAATTGATAGAGTGCTAAACAAAAGAAAAAGATAATCCAAGTGAGGGTGGCTCAACTGTAATCCTAGCTACTCTGGAGGCTGAGGTCTGAGGATCATGGTTCAAAGCCAGCCCTGGCAGAAAAGTCATGTGACTCTGATCTCCAATAAACTACTCAGAAAACCCGGAAGTAGAGCTGTGGCTCTAGTGGTAGAGCGCTCGCCTTGAGCTGAAGAGCTGAGGGACCGCACCCAGGTCCAGAGCTCAAGCCCTCAACCGACAAAAAGAAAAAGGTAAATTATAGGGCATCGAAATGGACAGTTTTTGTTTATTTTATTTTTTTAGGTAACTGATAATGAAGGGAGGAGTTTGGATGTGAGAACATAACTGAAAATGTAGCCTAAATGATGGTTAAAATTTTTGTGTATATATGTAAAGTGATACATTATTCTAAGTAACTGTATAGTTTTCTCACAGGTATGGCTTCATTATGTTTGTTCACAAACTTACTCAAATGTTGGTATAGCTAGTGTTCTTGGGAAGTTGTGAAATCCTGATAGAGTTCCATCATGTTCTAGAAACAGTTCATTAGTAGAAGATTACTACTTTAAGTAATACAAAGCTACAGCCACCAGCTTATATTTGAGAAGCGGTCAAAGAAATGGCTGAAAGCCGCTGGTGGCTCACACCTGTAATCCTAGCTACTCAGGAGGCTGAGATCTGAGGATCGTGGTTCAAAGCCAGCCTGGGCAGGAGAGACCGTGAGACTCCTATCTCCAATAAACCACCAGAAAACCGGAAGTGGCGCTGTAGCTCAAGTGGTAGAGCACTCACCTTGAGCTGAAGAGCTGAGGGACAGCGCGCAGGCCCAGAGTTCAAGTCCCACGACTGACAAAAAAAGAAAAAAGAAATGGCTGAGAGCAGGCTTCTGAAGGAAAAACCTGGGGTCAAATCGCAATTCTGTCCCTTGATAATTACATTGCATCCCTGGGCCTCATTTTCCTTATCTGTGTTTTAAGTGTTCATCCTTTTGATGTTGATAATAATATATGGGAAAGTATGTACACGCAAGGGACACACACATACATCCCAGCCTGTTGGGTATACTTGTGCTTGCATGTGCACATGCCCATCCCCCCCCCAGTCGAAGGATGAATAGACCTTTTTCTTCTGGGGATCAAAGCAAGACCCCTGTACATGTCAGGCAAATGCTATATGAGAGTTCTGACACTGAGTTACATCCCTAGCTCTGAATGGCTTTTTTATTCATGAATTTTTTAATTTTATTTTATTTTATTTTTGGTCGTGGATTTGAACTCTAGGCCTGGGTGCTGTCCCTCAGCTCTTGAGCTCAAGGCTAGCACTCTACCACTTGAGCCACAGTGCCAGTTCCGGCTTTTTCTGCTTATGTGGTGCTGAGGAATCGAACCCAGGGCCTCAAGCATGCAAGGCAAGCACTCTACCACTGAATCACCTCATGAATTATTTTTATAATCCCTTATACAAAAAAAAAATAGTTGCCTTATGTTCCCTGTTATACCACTTTTTCAGTTCCATTAGGCACTTACAAATACTTGCTGAAAAGAAGTAAAAATGCGCCAGGCGCTGGTGGCTCACGCCTGTAATCCTAGCTACTCAGGAGGCTGAGATCTGAGGATCGCGGTTCAAAGCCAGACCGGGCAGGAGAGACCGTGAGACTCCTATCTCCAAT
>NW_012271283.1:0-7437 GCF_000151885.1 Dipodomys ordii
AGGAGGAGGAGGAGGAGGAGGAGGAGGAGGAGGAGGAGGAGGAAATGATGGAGAAGGGAAGAAGAGGAGGAGAAGGAGGAGGGAGGAGGACAACATAACTGTTAAAGCAATGAGAGAATTGGCTGATGAAATTAAATGGTAAATCCAAAAATAAATAGAAGAATACAGGAGGAAATGATCAAGAAAATGCAGGACATCCAAGAAAACATGGATAAGAAGATAGAAAGGTCAGGCTGGGAATGTGGCTTAGTGGTAGTATGCCCGCCTAGCATGCATGTAGCCCTGGGTTTGATTCCTCAGTACCACATAAATGGAAAAAGCCAGAATGGTGCTGTGGCTCAAGTGGTAGAGTGCTAGCCTTGAGCAAAAGAAGTTCAGGACAGCATCCAGGCCCTGAGTTCAAGCCCCAGGACTGGCAAGGAAGAGGAGGAGGAGGAGGAGGAGGTTTTATACCTCAATGAAAGACAAAATTAACACTCTGAGAACTGATATTAAAAGAAAAGCTAGAAAATATGAAAGGCTCTGTCTCCCATTACAAAGCACAATAGGCAAAGAATGAGTGAAGTAGAAAACAAGGTATCAAGGGCTGGGAAGGTGGCTCAGTGGTAGAGCGCTTGCCTTGCATGCCTGAGGCCCAGGGTTCAATTCCTCAGCACCACATAAGCAGAAGTGGCGCTGTGGCTCAAGTGGTAGAGCGCTAGCCTTGAGCTGAAGAGCTGAGGGACAGCACCCAGGCCTAGAGTTCAGGCCCCAAGACCGGACCCCCCAAAAAAACAAAAACAAAACTCGGACTGGAAAGGTGGCTCACTGGTAGAGTGCTTGCCTTGCATGCATGAGGCCCTGGGTTCGATTCCTCAGCACCACATAAGCAGAAGTGGTGCTGTGGCTCAAGTGGTAGAGCGCTAGCCTTGAGCTGAAAAGCTGAGGGACAGTGCCAGGCCCAAAGTTCAGGCCAATGACTGGACCCCCAAAAAAAAAAAAATCTCATGGACTTCTCTGCCCAGGCTGGCTTCAACCAGGATCCTCAGATCTTAGCCTCTTGAGTAGCTAGGATTACAGGCATGTGCCATCAGTGCCTTGCCTGTTTTTTGTTTAAAATTGTTATTATAAATGTGACATACAAAGGGGTTATAGTTATTTAAGTCAGGTAATGAGTACATTTCTTTTTGGACAATGCCACCCTTCTCTCACTCTCCCAGTTTTCCCCTCTCACCAGACTGTTTTTGATACTAGGTTTTGAACTCAGCCTTGGCTTTGCTCAGCTTGCTAGCTGGGCCAATGCTCTACTGTTTGAACCATGTTTCCAGTCTGGCTTTTTACTGCATAATTGGAGATGAAATCTCACAAATATTTCTACAAAGTCTGGCCTTAAACTGCAATCCTCCAAATCTTAAGCCTAAGTAGCTAGGATTACAGGTGTGAGCCATTTGCACCCAGATCACTTATCTGGTTTTTTTTTTTTTTTTTTGCTAGTCCTGGGGCTTCAACTCAGGGCCTACGCCCTGTCCATGAGCTTCTTTTGCTCAAGACTAGCACTCCACTACTTGAGCCACAACATTACTGCTGGCCTTTTCTATTTATGTGGTACTAAGGAATCAAACCCAGGGCTTCATGCATGCAAGGCAAGCACTCTACCACTGAGCCACCTTTCCAGCCCTATTATTATTATTACTACTACTACTACTAGTATTACTACTACTACTTTGAGGCTGGGATTCAAAGCCAGGGACTTATATGTGCAAGACAAACACTCTATACCCTCATCCTGGAGATTAAAAGAACACAAGATTAAATGAAAAAGAAAAACACTAGTATTCTTTTCCTGAATAGAAAAGGGAACATTATGCCCTGGTTTTTAGTCAGATAAGAGGACAACTGTTTCTCACAGGGCTTCAGCTCAGTAGAATCCAAATGCCAAAACTTTTTGCTTAGGGTGGTCTGTTCTGACTCCTTACAATAGAGTGTATTACATCAGCAACACTGTCTGGGTCATCTTAGCACACTAGCATGTAGTGGAGATGAAGCAACTGAAGCCTAAAAGGCTAGCCAGCAATTAAGTGACCAAGAACAAATGATCTATTTTCTCACCTTTAAATCTATTGAGTTGTTCTTAGATGTCCTATTCCTAGGAGGGTTATTGCCAGGAATAAGTGAGATAGCAGAAAGAAATGCTTACCCCAAACAAGTCCTTCAGCGAATGTTATTACTATAAAGACAAAAAAAAGAACAGCTAGTAACTTCCTATTAATTTGCAATTAACTGCGAAAGCTCCCTAGTCTCTCTACATCTAGGTTTTACTACTCTGTGAACTGGGAAGGTTCGACTAAGTCAGGTTAGGTGGGCCCTGGAGCCTCTGAGCTCCCTGGAGGACTACAAGGGAAAGAAACCACGCAAGCCAAATACCTACCTTCTCCAACCAAAGCTCTGGAGCTTTCATCTTTTATTTTATTTTGATACAAGAATTATGCCATAAAATTACTTAACAAGGTCGTCTTTAAAGTGCTTTAGTTCAAGATTCTATATTTTGCAAAGGTCTCATTGTGTCTTGTTATGCGTTCAAAAGTTTTTCAAAACTTTTCAAATTGTTTAGGGTAAGCTGGGCACCAATTGCTCATGTCTATAATCCTAACTGCTCTGGAGGATGAGATCTGAGGGTCACTAGCCCAGGCTGGAAAGTTCAAGAATCTTATCCCAGTAAACTCTTTTTTTTTTTTTTGTCAGTCATGGGGACTGAACTCTCAAGACTAGTGCTCTACCACTTGAACCACAGTGCCACTTCCAGCTTTTTCTGCTTATATGGTACTGAGGAATTGAACCCAGGGCCTTATGCATGCAAGGCAAGTGCTCTTACCACTGAGCCACCTTCCCAGCCCCCAGTAAACTCTTTTTTTTTTTTAAATTGTGAAATACTGTATAGAGTGGTTACAATTACATGGGCAAGATAATGAGTACATTTCTTTTTTAAGTATTTTTTTTTGCGGGGGGTCAGTCGTGGGGCTTGAACTCTGGGCTTGGGTGCTGTCCCTGCGCTCTTCAGCTCAGGGCAAGCACTCTACTGCTTGAGCCACAGCACCACTTCCAATGAGTACATTTCTTATCAAGCATTATTGCCTCCTCCTTTGTTTCCTCTTCCCATTCCTTCCCATCTCCCCCACCCCCAACCCTACCCCTACCTCCCGGCCAAAGTTGTAAAGTTCATTTTTCTACATAACGACTTGTACATCTCATTGTTGCAATGGGTCCACCTGTATCCCTATTTAAATGATTTGTTTTTTCCCTTCTCTTCCACAAGATATATCAACCTCAAATACAGTGAAAGCAGGGCTTATACCATGGGGGAGTAGTAAACTCTTAAATGCAATAAACTACCCTCAAAAAACTGGAAATGGAGCTTTGGCTCAAGTGGTAGAACACTGGCCTAGGAATGTGGGTTGGGAGTATACTGCTTGTCTAGCATGCATAAAGCCCTGCTTGGATTCCTCAGTACAATATAACAGAAAAAGCCAGAAGTGGCCCTGTGGCTCAAGTGGTAGAGTGCTAGCCTTGAGCAAAGAAGCTCCTGGACAGTGCCCTGGCCCTGAGTTCAAGCCCTAGGACTGGAAAAATAAATAAATAAAGGTCTGGGAAGGTGGCTCAGTGTTAGAGTGCTTGCCTCCCATGCATGAGGCCTTGGGTTCAATTCCTCAGCAAGACATAAACAGAAAAAGCCAGAAGTGGCACTGTGGCTCAAGTGGTAGAATGCTAGCCTTGAGCTGAAGAGCTGAGGGACAGCACCCAGGCCCAGAGTTCAAGCCCCAAGACCCCCCCCACTATATATATATATATATATATATATATATATACACACATACATACATATATAATAAAATAAAACAAAAATAGTAAAATTTCAGGGTAAGATCAACTTATAATTGTAGATCCAGAGCCAAGCCAGAAGTAACAATAAGGAAGAATGGGAAGGAGAGTGTCAAGTAATTAATATTCATTAATAGTTATGATTATTCCAGTGTTCTGCAGGAACACAGAATATGTGGGAAAAAATACTGTATTAGTTTTGCATTCTTCTCTACCTTCAGCTGGTGCTCTACCACTTGAGCCACCACTCCAGGTCCAGTGTTTTGCTGGTTTATCGAAGATGAGAATTTTAAGTGGTGCTGTGGCTTAAGTGGTAGAGTGCTAGCCTTGAGCTGAAGAACTCAGGGACAGTGTCTAGGCTGAGTTCAAGCCCTACAACTGACCAAAAAAAAAAAAAAAAAGATTGTAGACTTATGGGGCTGGGAAGGTGGCTCAGTGGTAGAGCACTTACCTTGCATGCATGAAGCCCTGGGTCCGATTCCTCAGCACCTCATAAGCAAAAAGAAAAATGCTGGAAGTGGTAGAGCACTAGCGTTGAGCTGAAGAGCTGAGGGACAGCGCCCAGGCCCAGAGTTCAGACCCCACGACTGGACCAAAAAAAAAAAAAGAATTTTACAAGCGGGGCGCTGGTGGCTCACGCCTGTAATCTTAGCTACTCAGGAGGCTGAAATCTGAGGATAATGGTTCAAAGCTAGCCAGGGCAGAAAAGTCTGTGAGATTCTTATTTCCAATTAACCACTAGAAAACTGGCAGTGGTGCTATGGCTCAAGTGGTAGAGAGCTCACCTTGAGCTGAAGAGTGCAGGGATAGTGCCCACGCCCAGAGTTCAAGCCCCATGACCAACCAAAAAAAAAAAAGAATTTTACAAGTTGGTCTGTTTAGGCTGGCTTTGAACTTAAATCCTTAGATCTCATCCTCCTGAGTAGCTAGGATTATACAATGTAAGCCAACTCCGACTAGCAAGGAGTAAATATTCGTTTGCAAAAAGTGAATAAATCTCCAGTCAATGATAATTACATTTATCATCCAATGCTTCTTTTCTGCTTAAGTGAGAATTACTATAACTATTATTATTATTTTAGAATCTATTGTTATTATAGAGGTGATATACAGAGGAATTACATTACATGAATCAGGTAATAAGTACCTTTCCTTTCATACAGTGTCATCTGTTCCCTTTTTCTCTCCCATTCCTTCACTCCCATCTCCATCCACCAATTGTATAGCTCACTTTCATCAGTGTGCAGTGAGTGTACTCCACTGCTGTACTTTTTCACCCTTTTATCCTCAGATTTTGTGCCTTCCCCTCCACCCTCCTACAGATACCAATACTTTTCTAAGTAACTGAAAATTCATACTTGCTGTTATAATGTATTCAAAAAGAAGACCTTAAGGAGAGGCTCGACCATTATTATTATTTTTTTTTGCCAGTCCTGGGACTTGAACTCAGGGCCTGAGCACTGTCCCTGAGCTTCTTTGGCTCAACACTAGCACTTTCCCACTTAAGCCACAGCACCACTTCTAGCTCTTTCTGCTTATGTGGTGCTGAGGAATCGAACCCAGGGCCTCATGCATGCAAGGCAAGCGCTCTACCACTAAGCCACCTTCCCAGCACCCCAAGCTGCCATTGAACTGTGATCCTCAGCTTCCTGAGCAGCTAGGATTACAGCCGTGAGCCATTGTCGACTGGCTACTTCAGTTTTTATTCACATTCACTGAGGCCCAGATTAAAAATCTCTGGTGATCCTAGCTTTGCGACAGCCTTGGTATATGAAAGAAATATCCCTCACCAAAGAATCTTTATAGTTTTGCTGAATGTAAGGAAGGACAGCTTTCCAAAGTTACAGTTTCCCAGGAATTTAACTTGAAATACATAATATATTACTTCAACACATTTTGAGATGGCCTGTCCTTAATGCCTTCAAGGTCAAGATTGAAAGCCCCAGCCCAGAGTATCACGCAGACACCAAACAGAGGGACAATAACGTTTATTGCTGGCAAACTAACAATGCTGTGCCTTTCAAGTAGGAGCAACACAGGCAACTTGTCTTGCAGAGGGGATAGCTTTACAGGCCAGGGGCTAGGGATGGAAGAACAAGGTTTACTCTTGGCAACTGTTGAGGTTATGTCTGGGCTGAAGGTATTCCGCTACTGCAGCTGGAGGCTATCTGACTCTGACCAGGGAGTTAACAATTGCTTGTAGTTTGGTCACCTGATTTCGGGGAAAGGGCTGCAGAGCTAAGATGTGGAGGTTAAGTCAAAATGGAGGAGGATATGCTAACAAACAACATGAACACAAATGAAATGCGAATTCTATTTCTGTGTCTTTATGAAAAAATGAAAGCCTAAAGTTTATGACCATCATGGTTACATCTACATTTTTTTCCATATGGTAAAAAGCACTGTATCTATAGTGAAAAGGAAGTTCTTTATCCTCACCCCACTGTCTTGATTTCCCTAGACTAAGATGACCACCAGACTGATTCCTAACATGTTTTCTTGGAGATAGTCAATACATGTTTCTGATATAAGAAAGCAATACTTGTCACACACCTGTGGCTCGTGCCTGTAATAATAGATACTCAGGAAGCTGAGATCTAAGGATCATGGTTTGAAGTCAACCCAGGCAGGAAAAGTCCTTGACTCTTATCACCAAGAAACCACTCAAAAACAGGAAGTGGCCCTTTGGCTCACAGTGATAAAGCACTGGCCTTGAGCAAAATTGCTCAGGGATAGCTCCCAGGCCCTAAATTCAAGCCCCATGACCAATTAAAAAAGAAATCTAAAAAAAGAAAGCAAAACTTAGCTGGGTACTGGTGGTTCACACTTGAAATCCTAGCTACTCAGGAGGCTGAGATCTGAGGATCGAGGTTCGAAGCCAGCCAGGGCATGAAAGGCTGTGAAACTCTATCTCTAAATAAGCACTAAAAAGCCAGAAGTGGAGCTGTGGCTCAAGTAGTAGAGTGCTGTTAGGTAAATTAAATTGGCAGCTGAGGAAAGACCAGCACGTGGTATTCAGGCAAGGGAAAGGTTTATTTGCAGGCCACATCTGGTCAAGTTGGAAGCCCACGCAGCTGGAGTAAAAAGGGTCAAACCACAGCCTGGTCGTGACTTATCAAGGCCACACCAGATTCGGATGTGACCTCAGGAAGGGAGGGGGAGGTGACTGCCTACAAGTGTGTCAGTTACCTAGGTGACACAGGTACTGGGCGGAGACTTAACCAAGAGGAGGGAGGGGTCTGCTCCGCCTTCCCAGGGTGGACCTTAACACTAAACTGGAGCAAAAAACCTTCAGGGCTGGGAATGTGGCTTAGTGGTAAGTACTTGCCTAGCATGCATGAAGCCCTGGGTTCGATTCCACAGAAAAGGCCAGAAATGGTGCTGTGGCTCAAGTGGTAGGGTAAAAAGAAGCTCAGGGACAGTTCCCAGGCCCTGAGTTCAGTCCCCAGGACTGGCAAAAACAAAACAAAACAAAAAGACCCCACAAAACTTAAAGGCAGGGGCTGGGAAGGTGGCTCAGTGGTAGAGCGCTTGCCTTGCATGCCTGAGGCCCTGGGTTCGATTCCTCAGCACCACATAAGC
>NW_012271284.1:0-1205 GCF_000151885.1 Dipodomys ordii
CCCAGGCCCAGAGTTCAGGCCCCACGACCAGACCCCTTCCCCCCCAAAAAAGAAAGAAGTCTAAGTCAACCACTAAAAACACAAAGATAAACCCAATAATGAAGATTAAATGGAATCACATCAAGACAGGTTAAAAATAGCAAAAGAAGGAAGACAGAGACTAACTAGACAACAATAAATTATTATGGAGTGTTGAAGTATTATGAACAACTTCTAGCCAGGAAATGTAATCATTCAGAAGAAATGGACAAATTTCTTAAAATACATAAACTAGCAAAGCTTGTTCGAGAAAGAAACGTAATAGTCTTATATTCATTAATTACTTAATTAGTAATTCAAAGTCTTCTCACATGAAATAAATATCAGATGTGATGAATAAATAATATAAATAATGAATAACTCATTGTGATCAGTTAGGGCTTATTTCACAAATTTATGATTTGTTTAACATGTAAAACCAAACAATGCTAAAAAGTGATCATCTGAATAGAAGCATAACAAGTATTGGACAAAATGCAACATCTACTCATGACATAATACTCTCAGCAATCTAGGTATAAAATGAATTGTCTATTTGATAGTATATTTGTATATATACTTTATATATTATGTATGTGTGTACGTATATACATACATAGATACATAAAAAGCTATATTTATGAGACAAATCTGATTGAAGTTTCTTTATAATCAAGAAGACACAATCATTTGGAATCAACCTGGTGACTAAACAGTGTAATGGGGAATAGATAAATAGATGTATGACAGGTGACAGGTAGATATATTATGATAGATAGATAGAAATCAGCAAAAACAAAAAAAATAAAAGGAAGTGAGTTTAGATAAACAAGGAGGAATTGAAGAGATGATTTATGAAGATTAATAAAGAAAATTTAATTGTATTTCTGTACACTAGCAAAAACAATTGAAAACTAAAGTTTAATCAATCTGGAAAGTATCATTTTAGTTTCAACAAAATGTAAAATTATTTTAGATATCTTGAACCAAAAATGTGCAAGATGTGCACTGAAACATAGAAATTAAAGAAGAGCCGGGTGCTGGTGGCTCACACCTGTAATCCTAGCTACTTAGGAGGCTGAGATCTGAGGATCGAAGTTCAAAGCCAGCCCGGGCAGCAGAGACCGTGAGACTCCTATCTCCAATAAACCACCAGAAAACCGGAAGTGGCGCTGTAGCTCAAGTGG
>NW_012271284.1:1255-2364 GCF_000151885.1 Dipodomys ordii
TCGAAGTTCAAAGCCAGCCCGGGCAGCAGAGACCGTGAGACTCCTATCTCCAATAAACCACCAGAAAACCGGAAGTGGCGCTGTAGCTCAAGTGGAGCTGAAGAGCTGAGGGACAGTGCCCAGGCCCAGAGTTCAGGCCCCACGACCGACAAAAATAAAAGAAATTAAAGAAGACCTAAATGTATGCAGAGGTATACTATGTTGTTGGCTCAAAAGACTCAATATTGTTAAGAAGTCAGTTCTTCACAGATGGATCTACAGATTCAATCGACTCTTAATTAATATCTCTGTGTTTGTTTTTTAGCAAAAACAGTTATCAAGTTGATTTAACAATATATGCAGAAATGCAAAGGTGCTATATACTTTCACAATTATTTTAAACCACACTTGGAGATGGATATAGTGGTTCACATCTGCAATCCCAGCTCTCAATAGGCTGAAGCAGGAGGATTGCAAGCTCAAAGCTAACCTGGACTACAGAACAAGTTCAAGGGCAGCCTGGGCTGTACAGTGAAACTCTGTCTCAAAAAGAAATAGTAATTGAAAGAAAAAGGAAACATTGTTGGAAAACTCAGATAAAAGAAAACCACAGTGAGTTTCCATTGATAAAAATTGTTAGAACAGTTAACATACAAATAATAAAAATGGGAAAATAATCAAGGATTAGCATGGATGGAGACAACTGGAACTCTCATCTACTGTGGAGAAATTTCACTTTGAAAAAGTTCAATAGTGTCTTAAGAAAGCAAACACATATCTTCCAGTGCAAGCTGCCCCTTCTATTTTTTCAAGGACAGAAAATATACATCCACATAAACATGCATGCACTAATGTTCAAAGAAACTTTATATAGCTCCTCTTTCAGAAAAAAAACTATACTAAACCAAAACCCATACTTCCAAACAGCCATTGTCAAGTAAATAAATTGTAGATGGAGAGCTGGTGGCTCACTCCTATAATCCTGGCTACTTCAGAAATTGAGACTTGGACGATCATAGATCAAATCCAGCCCAGGGAGAAAACTCTGAGAGATGCCACCACCAAAATGTAAGATATTATTCTGGAGATGTGTCTCAAATGGTAGAGCACCAGCTGTGAGCAAGTAAGCT
>NW_012271285.1:0-1977 GCF_000151885.1 Dipodomys ordii
CTAGCCTTGAGCTGAAGAGCTGAGGGACAGTGCCCAGGCCCAGAGTTCAGGCCCCACGACCAGACCCAAAAAAAAAAAAAAAGTCCTAAAACTTCTTCCAAAGTGATTTTCACCATTTTACATATCCATCAGCAAACAAATGAGATTTCCAAATTGCTCCCTGCCCCAGCCAGCACCTGAAGCTGTCTATTTGCTCACATCTAACCATCCTGAGTACCTGGGCAATTTTGGAGGGATAGCGGTAGAACCTTTTAATGCTGTAACGGTCTAGGAGTTCTCGACACTTTTTCAGTGCTCTTTTCAAGCTCTGGTGATTTTCCTTGTCATGAGTGATATCTAGGAAGACAGTATGGATTATTAGATTATGTTCTGGTTATTACTTTCTTCTTGATTTTACAAGTCTTGAAGTGAATCCTGTGGTTTTTCATTTGAACAAAAATAAGGAAGAGAGAAGACAAGTATTAATCTGAAGGCTGACTTGTTTCTCCTTTCTTATAGAGCAATATATAAAAAGCTGAAGAAAAAAGGAGTTTTTTTTTAATGTGTTTTTTTTGTTATTTTTTTCCAGACCTGGGACTTAAACTCTGGGCCTAGGAACTATCCCTGAGCTTTCTTTATTCAAGGCTAGTGTTCTACCACTTGAGCTACACTTCCACTTTTGGCTTATTCAATAGTTTATTGGAGATAAAGGATCTCAGATCCTGCCTGGGCTAGCTTTGAACTTAGATCTCAGTCCCCCAAATGGTTGTGATTACAGACATGAGCCACCCACACCTAGTGAAAAGAGTTTTTTTTTCCTGTTGTTGTTGTAAGAACAGAGACTTTGAGTAATTTGTCAGTACAATCAAGGCATGCTACCACACTTCCTCATTGGGAATTTTGAAGGAGGAGTCTCACTTTGAAGTTTGGGTTGATAAAAATTTGATACTATCAAGCTAGGTGCTGGTGTCTCATGCCTGTAATCCTAGCTACTCAGGAGGCTGAGATCTGAGGATTGTGGTTCAAAGCTCTAGCCCAAGCAGGAAAGTCTGTGAGACTCTTCTCTACAATTAAACATCAGAATACTAGAAGTGGAGCTGTAGCTCAAGTGGTAGAGCGCTCACCTTGAGCTGTAGAGCTGAGGGATAGTGACCATGTCCAGAGTTCAAGCCCCATGACCAACAAAAACAAACAAACAAAAAAGATAATATCAGATACCTCAGTCTAGTTGTACTGATAATTAAGCTCGCCAGCATTCTGTATTATCCCTAGTTTTTCTCATATTTTAGTGTGATTTCATCTTGCCAGAAATGTACCTATGGGAAGTTCTTGAGCTCAGGACTAAGGATATTGTCTCTCCAGCTAGAAACTAAGTTCCCTGAGGGAATCTTCCTTATCAGTGCACCCCTGGAACAACAAAGCTTTGTAAATATTTATTGAATCAATAACCAATTGAATTTCATGTTGTAGGTCTTTGGTGAGCATTGCTCATTCTTAAGAGCTTCCCAGGGTGAGGCTGGGAGCTTTGGGAAGCACAGAACTTCCTATTCTCTGAGATGAAGAAGACTAGGAGACCAACTACTTGGGGGTGATAGAGTAGACTGAGATTTTCAAACACCAGGAGTGCTGAGCTAGGTATCTTCTGAAGTCCCTTCTGGCTGGAGGAGTTAACAACAGGTTCCTACTTTTCAAACTCTTGCCACTCATACTTGGCAAAGGCCATTGCTCATCTGCTCCATTCACTTCATTTTGACCTGGATGGTTGTTCTTTATTCCAGGCATCATTTTCAGAAAGGCCTTTTCTAAACTCTACAACTAGATTCCATTCTTATGTCTGGCCCCTGTAGTTTCCCCTCTTAAGAGTTTTTGTTGTTGTTTTGTTTTGGTCCTGCGGCCTGTACTCTGGGCCTGGGCACTGTCCCTCAGCTCTTCAGCTCAAGGCTAGCACTCTACCACTTGAGCCACAGTGCCACTTCTGGCTTTTTCTGCTTATGTGGT
>NW_012271285.1:13752-14886 GCF_000151885.1 Dipodomys ordii
TCAGCACCACATAAGCAAAAAGAAAAAAGCCGGAAGTGGTGCTGTGGCTCAAGTGGTAGAGCGCTAGCCTTGAGCTGAAGAGCTGAAGGACAGTACCCAGGCCCAGAGTTCAGGCCCACAACCGGACCCCCCCAAAAAAAAAACAAAAAGATGAAAATACCATTAAAAAATGAAGGTATGCAAGGTTGGAGGCATGGCTCAGTTGGTAGAGCCAATAAGTGAAAGCATCAGGTACTATGTTTGAGTCCCAGTCTTGAACCCCTCTCACCCCCAAAAAGAAATACATACCAAATGCATGCATGCATTCAGTGTTTATATATGAGTATGGATTATGTAGTTAGTTGGAGATAAGAGTTTCTCATATTTGTTTGCCTAGGCTAGCTAGCAGCCATGATCCTCAGATCCTAGCCTCCGGAGTAGCTAGGATTATAGCCATGGGTGCCTGATACATTTGGTTAATTTAATTTTGGTTAATTTAATTAATTTGATTTAATTTAATTTGGTTGATTAAATTAATTTATTTTGGTTAATCTTGACCAAGGTTGAACCTATGGATGGGAACCAAGCTGAACCTATGGATGGAAGCTAACACAGCCAAGTGGGCATTACCTCTGTGTTGTGGAGCCCACTTTGCCTGGCCCCCTGCAGCTGGATAAGAATGTCTACAGAAGGCAGAGTGATTAAAATTTTGACGATGAGATTGAGCAGGTCATCTCTATCTTCTGAGTCAAGCAGTAGATGGACATCTTGGTAACTATGAAAAGACAGTTTGGGAAGAGTAAGTTGAGAAAACAGATTGAGGGATGGGAATGTGGCCTAGTAGTAGAGTGCCTGCTTAGCATGAATGAAGCCCTGGGTTTGATTCCTCGGTACCACATACATAGAAAAAGCCAGAAGTGGCACTGTGGCTTAAGTGGTAGAGTGCTAGCCTTGAGCAAAAGAAGCTCAAGGGCAGCCAGGTACCTGTAGCTCATGCCTGTAATCTTAGCTATGCAGGAGGCTGAGAGCTGATGATCATGATTCAAAGCGAGCCTGGGTGGGAAAGTCTGTGAGACTCTTATCTCCAATTAACCAGCAGAAAACTGGAAGTGGCAATGTGGCTCAAGTGATAGAGTGCTCGCCTGGAGCTAAAGT
>NW_012271286.1:0-1684 GCF_000151885.1 Dipodomys ordii
GCTGTCCCTCAGCTCTTCAGCTCAAGGATAGCGCACTACCACTTGAGCCACAGCGCCTCTTCCGGCTTTTTCTCTTATGTGGTGCTGGGTAATCGAACCCAGGGCCTCATGCATGCAAGGCAAGCGCTCTACCACTGAGCCACCTTCCCAGCCCTCGGGGAGGGATCCTTTCAAAAAAGGATTTTACTCTACCCTTGTTGAGAAAGATCTTCCCTTTTGGTTAGTTGTGTAAGATACGTTCTGAAGAGCTCTAAAACTGTCAGGAAACAATTTTAGTAGCTTACAGACAACATTCTGCAACAATCAGCATATATCAAGTACTTTTTTGGCTATGCTACATTTAGGTAAGCTGTTTTTACTGAAATTATGTTATACGTTTTGTAGTATCTCCCAGAATTGATGGTGTAGGTACTAGGAATATATAAGAAATCTGTTAGACAAAATATGCTTGGGAATTCAAAAGAATAGGAATATGATTTTTAAAGTGCATCTTGTTTGGCAGGAATTTCCCTTTTAAAGAAACAAATTATCCAGCTTTATTTGCTGTCTTAAAACTTCATCTCAATCTCAATTTTATATTAAGTATATCTCCTGTATCTTTTGGCTTAAAAATTTCCTTACATCTAGATTACAGTGAAATAACTTCCCCAGGATTACTGAAATAAAAATCTCTTTGGGATGAAGTTAAGTGTGTCCTGGTAAAACGACTGATTCTTGAACATAACCAAAAATTGTAAAGTGAAGTGCAAATACAAAGAGCTATTTGCCTGTTGTGGTTTGGTTCTGGTTTGTGATGGTTTAGTACTTGTAGGTCTTCTATAATGCTCCTGGGACATTATTGCCTAGCCAGATAAACAATAGGAGTGGCTTAAGATGCTTGAATTCCCCAAATGACTGGAATGAACAAGAACAGATTTTTCTCATCTTGTTTATAGTCGCTGGTACTTTCCACGTAAGCATCCTCAGCCAACCTAACTCCTGAAAGTGATGTGTGCCTACATACTTGAGAAAACACAGGGAATTTAAGTTTTTTTTTAATGCACTTTCTTTTTAAAGGGAGGCAATTATTAAGTAAATGTACAGACACATTTTCCCCAAGTTGAGACATTTTACGTGTGATAGACATCGGAATATCTGGTTTACTGAAAATGGTATTTTTGGAAGCTGGGCTATTTTCAGACAATGCAAATGTCCTGCCTTTCCTGCCGTTTGTTCAGAGCGGATGTAAGGGCACCGGGGTCACAGCGTTTAGGTTCCCAAGGCCCGGTGAGCGGAGCTGTGCGATCAGATCGCTAAACGCTTAAAAAGTCCAGTCGGTTCTCGGGCGGGGTTCAGATGGCACCTGTGTGGCGCTGGGAGCGGGACTTCAGCCACTTCCTCCCTCTGCGGGGACCCGAGGACTCGGCCGGGAACCTCGGGAGAGCTCCGGCCCTCCACCCGAGGGGATTCGGTCTCGCCCTGCCAACTTCACGCCCCGGCGGCAGCGGGGCCGCGGCCAGGTGCCATGCGCCCGGCGCATGGTTTACGGATGTCCAGACGCATTTGCGGGAGCACCGTGCGGTTCCCGTCCGCAGACGCCCGGCCTTGCGCTTGGACCGGCTCCTGTCCTGACTCCGCACGTCGGGGCCGCGCGCTGTCCGGGGAGCCGGACCGCGCGGTCCGAGCAAACGGCGGCCGCCGCAGG
>NW_012271286.1:4394-6080 GCF_000151885.1 Dipodomys ordii
GGGAGCGGCTCGGCCATGGCCGCGAGGAGGGACTCGCTGTGGAAGTACTGCTGGGGAGTTTTGATGGTTTTGTGCAGAACTGCCATTTCCAGGTCGATAGTTTTAGAGCCTATCTATTGGAATTCCTCCAACTCCAAGTAAGTGGCGTCCGCGATCTCCTCCCTCCTCCCCCACCCCGGTCCCGCCACGGGGTGCGCCTCGCCGCCGTCGGGGGGCGGGGAGGAGGGGTCGGCCCGCTGGGTTGTTGGAACGCCGGGTTCCAAGATCCCCCACCCCCGGCCCCCCGCTTCCCTCCCTGGATGGAGGCTAGCCTGGCCTGTCCGGCGCCTGCGCCCGCTCCAAAGAAGGCTCTTCCCGCCCGGCCTCCCGCGATCGCTCCGGGCGCACATCACCCCACCACCACCCCGATCGTCCTGGGGGTGTCTGGTGGCGGCGATCCCCGGCCCGAACGACGGGGCCCAAGCCCTGGAGCTTGAGCGGAGCGCCGCCGCCGGAGGTCCGCGCAAGCTGGCGGAGCTGCGGCGATCGTGGGGAGCGCACGGCGCGCGGACCGGGGCCCTGCGCAAGGTGGGGAGCGCAGTCGGTGGCGACGGGCGCGCAGTCCCGGAGGAGGGAGCCCGCTGCAGCGCGGGTCCAGCCTTCGCCTCCGTCCCCCGACCGACCTAGGCCGTAGGTCCCTCCCCCCACCTTCCCGAGAGCCCTGTGATCGTGAGCTCTCCCTCTGGTTGATAAACCAGTGTCCCCCACCACCCTTCACTCTGCACAGTCCTAGTGACTGGGTGAAGGTTCTAGAACGCCTTCTTCTGAAGCTTAGGTCCCAGTCTGCGCGGCTCCCGATGCCGCGATCCTCGAGGTAGAAGGGGATCGATCCGTTTGGATAGATCTGCCTCAATCCCCGGTTACGGCCCGGGAGGAGCCCCGGCCCCGGGAGGGGGACGTGGAACTCCACGGAGAATTGAGAAAAACCCGAGCCATCCAATCTATTCCAGTGCACGGCCCTTCCCGGTCCCGCGTGCACTCGGGGCTGCCTCTTACTCCATCCTCGCCCGCCTCCCCCCCCCCAAAAGCATCTCGCAGAATCCTGGAACCTGACCCTTGGAGAAACTTGGGGGCGGGAAGGGGTGGGACGCGTGGAGGACACCGGCTGTTTCTGGAGTGAGCCGTTGGGATCAGAAGCGAGACCCGTGGCCTCGATGGAGGCCGAGTCCACAGCGCGTGGATTCAGAAGTAAAAAACAAAAAACAACTAAAAAAAGTCGGGGCATGGGTGTAGAAACGGCATCGCCACGAAAGAACTAGATCGACTCTCTCCTAAAAGCGGTGAGTCCAACCGACGTCCACCACCTGTGAGCCCAACGGCGCCCCCGGTGAAAGGGGCGAAGCGGCCCCTCCGGGAGGCCGTCGGCGCGGGGACTGGTTCTTGGTGCTGGGTGGCACTTTTCGCACCCACGGACCCTATTTGAAAGTTACTCCTTGCTGCCGCCGCCTCCTGCATACTGTGATCCCGCAGATATACAATATATATTTAATGTAAAGTGTTGCATTTGCTGTTCTGGCGGAGGCCTCGTGCCGGGGATACGGAATTACGAGGCATCAGGCGGAGGGCGGGAAGGCGCCTTGGCTGGGACCTGCGCGCCCTGGCCGGAGCCGCGGCGCCGAGGCCCGGCACGGAGGCCAAGGCCCGGCC
>NW_012271287.1:0-1731 GCF_000151885.1 Dipodomys ordii
GCCTTGAGCTGAAGAGCTGAGGGACAGCGCCCAGGCCCAGAGTTCAAGTCCCACGACCGACAAAAAAAAAAAAAAAGATTTTAGAAGTTGGATATTTATGTGTTTTGTCTCACTCCCATATGTGTGTATTTGTATACACACATATATATACATATACACATATGTACATATATGTACGTATGTAATAATTGAATGCCTACTTCATGCCAGGCACAGTTTTAGCCATTACTGATGAGTATTAAACAAAAGCTTGTTTTTATAAGAGACCATGTAATAAACATGTAAAGATAATTTGAGATATGTGATAATGTTCTTTAAAAAATGTGATGGTGGTGTTTGTTTTTGCTTTTGGGTTTTGTTGGGTGTTTTTAGAGAAGACAAAAGGGGGGGCACATAAATGGAGGAAGGAAAGGTGAACAAATGCAGTCAATGTATTCAGTATACATTATGTGGAAAATGAACTGTGTAACTTCTAGGCAAGGGACAGGAGGGGAAAATGGTGAAAGTGAAGGAAGGGATGACAGTGTCCACTCGTTACCTGAGTTATGAAATGGTAACCCCTTATTATATTTTAAGACAGGCGCCAATGGCTCATGCCTATAATCCTAGCTTCTCGGAAGGCTGAGATCTGAGGATCACAGTTCAAAGCCAGCCTGGGCGCTGTGGCTCAAGTGATAGAGTATTAGCCTTGAGCTGAAGAGCTGAGGGACAGCGCCCAGGCCCAGAGTTCAGGCCCCACAACTGCACCCAAAAAAAAATAAATAAATAAATATACATACATACACACACACAATCCTGAATAGTCTCTAGAGAAATAATCTCTAGAGTGCAGGAATAAGTGCAAAACTTGTGAAGTTAAATAATTGACCACGCAGGTGCCTATGCCTATAATCTTCGCTACTAAGATGGATGAGTTCTAAAGATCTGATTGAAAGGCATCCAAAGTAGGTAAGACTTATCTCAACTAACCACCAAAAATCCAGAAGAGAAGATGTGGCTCAAGTGGTAGAATGCTAGCCTTGAGCACAAAAAGCTCTGGGCCAGTGCTTAGGCTCTGAGTTCAAGCCCCAGGATCCACACTAAAAAAAAAAAAATTATAATCCTGGGTTGACTCTTAGCTTCCCAAGTAGTGTGTAACCTTGTAAAAATTACTTCTTTTAACCTACTTTCTCATTTTATGAAATGATGGTAATGTCTATTTCATGCAGCAAAATCTAGTAGTAATTTGCCATTCAAAGCCTTCAAAGTTCTGCTCCTCGCCTTCCTAATCTCCCTCCTTCCTGATCTCCCTCTGGGACACCTGCCTGCAGGGGTGAGGGGAAGGGGACTCCTGTTGCTTTGGTGTGTTCTTGTGTATTCTGCCCCTTTCTGCCTCTTCTCTACCTTCAAGCACAAATGCATACACAGCGCATTCTCCAACCTCATCCATACTTCACATTCTCACTCCTTTAGTTGACCGTTTCACGCTCACAGCAGGTATTGCCTACCTTGGCAGTAGCATACACACACCTTTTGAAAGCTCCTCAGTGCCCCAGAGCAAGCATTCTGTGTCATTTTAAGATTGTAATAATCCCCGGGCACTGGTGGCTCACGCCTGTAATCCTAGCTACTCATGAGCTGAGATCTGAGGACCGCAGTTCAAAGCCAGCCTGGGCAGGAGAGACCATGAGACTCCTATCTCCAATAAACCACCAGAAAACCGGAAGTGGCACTGTAGCTCAAGTGGTAGAG
>NW_012271287.1:4091-6688 GCF_000151885.1 Dipodomys ordii
GCTTATGTGGTGCTGAGGAATCGAACCCAGGGCCTCGAGCATGCAAGGCAAGCGCTCTACCACTGAGCCACCTTCCCAGCCCCCCAAATTTTTTGAAATAGATGATTGTATAAATATTGTGAAAGCCATTGTTCCATCTCATCATCTTTATTCTTCCTTCAGGATGCATGTTATGTATACAGCGAGGATACTCCCTCCAGCCCATGCCAGAGAGGAGAATTCCTAACCGATACTTAGGCCAGCCCAGTCCAGTTACACACCCACACCTCCTCGGACCAGGTAAGGCATTTTAACTATAATAGCTCTCCACCCACGTACCTTGTCTAGAAAAATGCTGTTAACATTTTTTTGTAGTAATGAAAGTATGTTACATCTTCATAAAAGTATCCACTAACCATCTATGGTTATTGTACACTAAAAATATTGGTAGTGTGACTGAGGAACTCATTTATATCATATTTTAATTAGCTTAAATTTAAGTTTAAATATCTACATGTGGCTATTGGTTTTTTATCTAGAACGATAAATATAACTCAACCGGGCACCGGTAGCTCTCACCTGGAATCCTAGCTACTCAGGAGTCTGAGATCTGAGGATCACAGTTCAAAGCCAGCAAGGACAGAAAAGTCCGTGAGATTCTTATCTCCAATTAACCACCAGAAAACCAGTAATGGCACTGTAGCTCAAGTGGTAGAGCACTAGCCTTGAGCTGAAGAGCTGAGGGACAGCTCCCAGGCCCAGAGTTCAAGCCCTATGACTGAAAAAAAAAAATCTTACAGTTCAAAATAACTAATGAAAGTATGTGTGTCAAGGTGTGATTTAAAAAAATTTCTGGTTCAAACTGGTAGTTTCTGGAACTGTGTTATAATTAATCTTTGTGAGTTACTATATTAAAGATATTTTAGGCCTGGTGCCGGTGGCTCACGCCTATAATCCTAGCTACCTAGGAGGCTGAGAGCTGAGGATTGCTGTTCAGAGCCAGCCTGGGCAGGAAAGTCCATGAGACTCTTGTCTCCAATTAACAAACTAGAAGTGGTGCTGTGGCTCAAGCGGTAGAGCACTCGCTTTGAGCTGAAGAGCTGAGGGATAGTGCCCAGGCCCAGAGTTCAAGCCCCACAACCAACCAAAAAAAAAAAAATTTTTTAGAGAACACTGTAAGTATTAAATACTCATTTCAAAATTTAGATTAAGTATGGTATCCAAATCTGTCAGCACAGTGAAAGATAACAATCCCAGTTGATAAAAATAATGCAAAAAAATCAATCAAGTTTTATTTCATTAATTTTTTTCCTATAAGATCCCAGAGTGGGCTGGGAAGGTGGCTCAGTGGTAGAGCACTTGCTTTGCATGCCTGAGGCCCTGGGTTCGATTCCTCAGCACCACATAAACAAAAGAAAAAAAAGCCGGAAGTGGCGCTGTGACTCAAGTAGTAGAGCGCTAGCCTTGAGCTGAAGAGCTGAAGGACAGCGCCCAGGCCCAGAGTTCAGGCCCCACGACCGGACCTCCAAGATCCCAGAGTGGCTGTTAAGAGATGTGTTGTCACTATTGTTTTCATAAGATTTAGCAGTATTTTTTTGGTTGGTTCGTTTTTATTTTTGTTTTTCGCCAATCCTAGGGCTTAAACTCTGGGCCTGGCCACCGTTCCTGAACTTCTTAAGAAGCTCAAAGCTAGTACTCTATAACTTGAGCCACAGCACCACTTAGGCTTTTTCTTTTTATATGGTACTGAGGGCTTCATGCATGCTAAGCAAGCGTTCTACCACTAAGCCACATTCCCAGCCTTTTTTTATTGTTTCATTTTTTTTTTAAATAAAGGAATTTCAGGATAAACTGTCATCTCAAAGAAGTAAGCAGCATAAAACTAACTCTAGTAGAAAAAAAAATGTTTCCTAGCAAAGTTGTATCTTAACTTCTACCATGGGAAGTTAAATCTGCATTTACTTTGTAAACATGTATATTCATGTAAATTACCTTTAGAAATATGTTACTCTTTCACTGTCTCCAGGCAGTGAGTGATACCAGTGTGTCTCTCAGTGAGGACTTCCTTTTGCTGATTCTTCATCAGACTGGAATTCCTGCTGGGAAGCGGCTGAGACTCAGAAGTGCAGCTCACCACTGAAACACACAAGAAATCAGTTTATCAAAGCTGTAAGGTAAGCTTAATAGCAGTCCAGTTGGTATTAACTTAAGAATTTCCCTATCAACTTACCTATAGCCTCTATTTATTAAAAAAAAAAAAAAAAAAGCCAGGCGCCAATGGTTCACGCCTGTAATCCTAGCTACTCAGGAGGCTGAGATCTGATGATCACAGTTCAAAGTCAGTCCGGGCAGGAAAAGTCCATGAGACTCTTATCTCCAATAAACTACAGGAAAACTGGAAGTGGTGCTGAGGCTCAAGTGGTAGAGTGCTCACCTTGAGCTGAAGAGCTGAGGGACAGCGCCAGGCCCAGAGTTCAAGCCCCACTATTGACAAAAAAAAAAGATACTTTACCAGCTTTGAGAATTATTGATTTCTTGTTGTGAAAATACTTTTATGTGGTGAGCTGCATTTTCTAGGCCTTGAACTCAGTAATATTAACATAATGGCTGCTATATTT
>NW_012271288.1:0-1393 GCF_000151885.1 Dipodomys ordii
CTGAGATCTCAGTTTGAAGCCAGCCAGGCAGGAAAGTTCATGAGACTCTTATTTCCAATTAAGTGCCAAAAAAAGGCCTGAAGTAGAGCTGTAGCTCAAGTGGTGAGCACTAGAAGCTCAGGGACAGCCCCCAAGCCCTGCGTTCAAGCCTCAGGACTGGCGTGCACACACATGTGCATGCATGCATGCATGCGCAGTGTACACACGCACACACACACACACACACACAAAGTGGGGAATGTTACCAGAAAGTCAGGTGCAGTGAGTCATCCCCAGTCCTTGCATCTAATGAGAAGGAGAACACAGTGAAAGTGGTCAGAAAGAACTATGCAAGAGAAAGGAGATTGTGTGACCCATAGGAAAATGACACTTCAGATCATTGGCAGCCATCTTTATGGTACAGAGCTGAAAAAGCATTAGTAGCAGGGGACAAAGGTACACATAGTTTAAGAGTCTGGGGGTCTGGCTGATCATTATCTCAGTTCTGGATCTGTGAGGGATCTGGAGAAGTTGCCATCACTGTCATCCCTTGAAAGGAGCAATAGGGGTCCTATTAGATGACCTTTCTGGTTCCAGGTGCAGTTTGATCATGGTTAATAATTTTCCTCTTTAGGGGGGAGGGGGGAGGCTGGGAAGGGATGTGAAGGGTAAACCAAAGGAGGAGGCTGCAATGCTTGGTAAGAAATGTACGCATTGGGGCTGGGAAGGTGGCTCAGTGGTAGAGCACTTGCCTTGCATGCTCAAGGCCCTGGGTTCGATTCCTCAGCACCACATAAGAAAAAAGCCGGAAGTAGTGCTGTGGCTCAAGTGGTAGAGTGCTAGCCTTGAGCTGAAGAGCTGAGGGACAGCACCCAGGCCCAGAGTTCAGGCCCCATGACTGGACCCAAAAAAAAAAAAAAAAAGAAAGAAATGTAAGCATTATCCCGCCCATGTAATTGTAACCCCTCTGTACAGTATGTTCACAAATAAAATTAAATTAAATTAAAAAAAATAATTTTCCTCATTAGGGGTGACCATTCTGTGAGGACTCTGCTGTACCTTAGGGGTAGTTTGAGTTCTTCACATAAAGATGTTATCCATCAGTCCTGTCTCCCCTAGAAACAAAGGTGATTGCAAAGTAGCTATGGAAAGAATGGTTTAGAAAACAGTGCCATCATGCTGGGAAGTTGGCTCAGTGTTAGAGTGCTTGCCTTGCATGCATGAGGCCCTGGGTTTGATTCTTCAGCACCACATAAGCAGAAAAAGCTGGAAGTGGTGCTGTGGCTCAAGTGGAAGGGAGTTAGCCTTGAGCTGAAGAGCTGAGAGACAGTGCCCATGCCCAGAGTTCAAGCCCCATGACTGACAAAAAAGAAAAGAAAAGAGTGCCAAGCACAAAATGGAGGCAGAGAGGCCA
>NW_012271288.1:13298-15142 GCF_000151885.1 Dipodomys ordii
GCACTGTCCTTGAGCATCTTTTGCTCAAGGCTAACACTCTACCACTTGAGCCACAGTGCCCCTTCTGGCTTGTTCTTTTTTTTATCTGGTACTAAGGAATTGAGCCCAGGGCTTCATGCATGCTAGGCAAGCACTCTACCACTAAGCCTCATTCCAGGCCCAAATAATCATGTCTTAAAGTTAAGACTTTATTGTGATTATAAAATTATTAATTTTGATTCTTTTTTTATGTGGTGCTGAGGAATTGAACCCAGGGCCTCATGCATGCAAGGCAAGCCCTCTACCACTGAGCCACCTTCCCAGCCCCTAATTTTGATGTTACAAAATGGGAAAACTGGTTGGATGCCAGTGACTCCTGCCTATAATCCCAGCTACTCTGGGGGCTGAGATCTGAGGAATGTGGTTGAAAGCCAACCTGGGCAGGAAAGTCCATGAAGATCATCTCCAATTAACCATCCCCAAAAGCCAGAATGGGAGCTGTAATCCAACTGGCAAGGCACTAGACTTGAGCAAAAAACTCAAGGACAGTGCCCAGGCCCTGAGTTCAAGTCCCAGATCTGGGTGTGCACGCATGCACATGTGCGCGCACGCGCGCACACACACACATACACACACACACAGGGAAGACTAGGACAAAACAATTATTATTTTTTGAAGAGTGTCATTTTTTAGTAGGAAATATCCTTTATTGGAGTAGACATGGAGCATGCACTATTCCATGATAAATAACTCAAGAGAAAGATCTAGAAGGGCTAGCTTCTTCCCTGCCTCTCAGTGAGGCCTGGGTATGAAATAGATCTTGGAGGACCCCAAGAGTAGGTGGAGCCTGAGGCTACACCAGTCTGGTGTGAGGGAAAAGGCCGCTCAGCTGTCAAGGGAGACCAGGCCACCCTGCCACCTAGCTACAGCAGGATTCGTGGCCCTGGACTCTCAAAGACACACTCCTCAGGATGGGGGACCTGGGAAAGGGGAGGGTAAAGACCAATGTTGTATTTTGGCAAAGTGTCTACTGACATCATACTTCTAATGTCGCCTTTAACCACTGCTTGATACATGTTAAAGCATAAATAAAAACTCAAGGAAAATAAATGCATCAGCTCCCATGAGGTGGAACACAGTGTGGACCACAAGGTGTAGGGGCAATGGGAGAGGAGCAGAGTGCTTACAGGCTGACGGTGGGTGGGTAGATGACAGGAGCTGGCCTGGGAGGAACCTGGGGGGAGTGGGAATCCTAGGTGTCCTCATGCCTAGGGCAGTCAGGCCAAGCCACCTTTGGGAGGTGGGGGGGGTGAGATCTCCCCCTCCCCATCCACCTGTCCCTGGTCTCTCTTCTTGGCAGTGTTGTTTTGTCCCATTGCTGATGCAGGTAGCGCAGGAGGATGTTCTGTTACAATGATGGGCTCAGATGAGTACTCCCGTGTGGGTAGCTGAACTGAGGGGTCCAGTTCAAAGCTGTGCACACAGAGACTGCATGAAATCGGCTAAAATTGCTTTTGTTGTACATAGGCAATACTTTAAAAAAATCTGCTGTCTTCTGTTTCCTCCATAGTCACCTCGGCTGCTGCAGCCTCCACCACAGGCTCCTCAGCTGCCGCCACACAGTGATTTCCAGTCATTTCCGCACAGCTCCATAGAAGGTAATTTTTGTTGCTGTTTATTGTACGTACGGGGGCTTGACCTCATGCTCTCACACAGCTTTTTCTACCAGTTGAACCACAGCTCCGTTTCTGGCTTTTTGCTGGTTAATTGGAGGAAACAGACTCTCAGATTTATCTGACTGGACTGGCTTCTCAGATCTCAGCCTCCCAAGTCCCGAGGATTACAGGTGTGAGCCACCAGCGCCC
>NW_012271289.1:0-552 GCF_000151885.1 Dipodomys ordii
GGGCTGGCTTTGAACCGCGATCCTCAGATCTCAGCCTCCTGAGTAGCTAGGATTACAGGCGTGAGCCACCAGCGCCCGGCTTCTGAGAGATTCTTATCTTCAATTAACCATCAAAAAACCAGAAGTAGGGGGCTGGGAAGGTGGCTCAGTGGTAGAGTGCTTGCCTCACATGCATGAGGCCCTGGGTTTGATTCCTCAGCACCCCAGAAGCAGAAAAAGCCGGAAGTGGTGCTGTGGCTCAAGTGGTAGAGCGCTTGCCTTGAGCTGAAGAGCTGAGGGACAGTGCCCAGGCCCAGAGTTGAAGCCCCACAATGGACCAAAAAACAAAACAAAAAACAAAAAAACAGAAGTGGGGTTACAGCTCAAGTGGTAGAGCACTAGTCTTGAGCAAAAAAGCTCAGGGACAATGCCCAGGTCCTGAGTTCAAGCTCTAGGTTTGGTGCATGTGCACGCACCCTGAATACAGTAGCACATACCAATTATTCCAGCACTCAGGTGGATAAGGCTGGAGGATTGAGTTCTAAGCCATGGAGATCTGGACTGAAAAAAAAA
>NW_012271289.1:4237-6134 GCF_000151885.1 Dipodomys ordii
AAAAGAAAAAAGCTGGAAGTGGCGCTGTGACTCAAGTGGTAGAGTGCTAGCCTTGAGCTGAAGAGCTGAGGGACAGTGCCCAGGCCCAGAGTTCAGGCCCCATGACTGGACCCCCTCCCCCCTCCAAAATGTGAAATTTCAAGAAGAAAATGCATTCTAAAGAAAATTGTTCTTTCAATAATGTCTTCTCAGTGTACTTTAAATTTCAATTGTTATTGGGTTTTGCTAAGTTAGAGCAAGGGACTATAATCAACCGGACCCTGATATGTATTAAAACAACAACTAAACAGGCTGGGGGTGAAGGTAGAAGGGGTGTGTGGCTCAAGAAAGCCTAAAGCTAGTCCTGCAGATGGTGGCAAAAAGATGGGTAACCTTCCTCCTGTCCTCACAAGATGGCAGGTTTATTTTAAGGGTGTTTTTAACAGCTTAAAAATTGGATTCAAAGAACACTGGGGGAAGCCTCTGGTTTTTTTGGTCTTTTGCCCATGATGCCTTTTTTTTTTTAAGAAGAAAAAAAAACAACAATGATGTTTGACTCCTAGTGAAATTTGTTCCTTCATTACATTCTGATAACGTTACTGTTTACATCCCTCTTACCATAGTGGCTGTTGGGAAGGAAAAAAAAAAGAGTCGGAGCCCTCAAGAAGGAACGCTTAGAGATTCTGTTTGCCCTGTCTGCTAATCAGAAGCAAGTTGAAAACACAATTTTCACTTTTTCTTATGCCCTTGAGAAACATCTTGATTTTTCCCTCTTAATACTTGAGTGTCCCCAGATGGACTATGTTCTATGAAGATTGGGTAAAGAATTCTCAAGGCAAAGCAGACCTGCACAGATTTTTTTCTTTCTGGAAAAAATAATCCTGATTAGTGTGATATTTCTGAATACCTAAACATTAACTGGGTTAAACAACTTGTGTAATGGGTCCACATAGCATTGTGGAGAAGACACTGTGATTGTAGTTAAGAGATCTAGATGTTTCTGCTACCATATGTGAAGTGGAACAAATCCCCCTCATTCTCTAAACCTCCCCTCACCAACTATAACAATATAATTAAGTAAGTTTTAAAAAAAATGTCTTTTATATACATTATCTCATTTGATCTGTATACTGATCCCAGTGAGATGGATACTTCTTAAAAAATTGTTATTGTAGAATTGATATACAGAGGTGTTACAGTTACACAAATCAGGTAATGAGCAATGAGTACAATTCTTTTCTTTCTTTCTTTTTTTTTTGCCTGCCCTGGGGCTTGAACTCAGGGCCTTAAGCTACAGTGGCACTTCTAGCTTTTTTTTTTTTGGGGTCCGGTCGTGGGGCCTGAACTCTGGGCCTGGGCGCTGTCCCTCAGCTCTTCAGCTCAAGGCTAGCGCTCTACCACTTGAGCCACAGCGCCACTTCCGGCTTTTTTCTTTTTGCTTATGTGGTGCTGAGGAATCGAACCCAGGGCCTCAGGCATGCAAGGCAAGCGCTCTACCACTGAGCCACCTTCCCAGCCCCACTTCTAGCTTTTTCTGTTGATGTGGTACTGAGGAATGGAAACCTGGGGCTTCATGCATGCTAGGCAAGCAGTCTATCACTAAGCCATATCCCCACCCCCTACAATTCTCTTTGAACCATGTCTCCCCTTTCATCCCTCTCTCCCAGTCTTTACCTCCCATCCCCACCCACAAGATACTCAGTTTAATGTTGGGTGCCAGTGGCTCAAGCCTGTAATCCTGTCTACTCAGGAGGCTGAGATCTGAGGATTGTAGTTCAAAGCCATCCCTGCAGGAATGTTAGTGAGACTCCTATCTCCAATTAACCACCAGAAAACCAAAAGTGGCACTGTGTCTCAAGTGGTAGAGCACTAGCCTTGAGCTGAAGAGCTGAGGGACAGCACCCAGGCCCAGAGTTCA
>NW_012271290.1:0-1157 GCF_000151885.1 Dipodomys ordii
TTTTTGCTTATGTGGTGCTGAGGAATCGAACCCAGGGCCTCAGGCATGCAAGGCAAGCGCTCTACCACTGAGCCATCTTCCCAGCCCCCTGTTTTTGTTTTTTTAAACAGTATGTGATGGTGATATACAGTTGGAGACACTTATTTTCATATCTCCTTACCTGATTTTAGCACAAGGCTGCTTTGCTTGCCAGCTGTAGATTTTGCTCTTTTTCTCAATGGTGTCTGGGTCCTATGAGCCACAGAGCCAGAAGCTTCACTTGTCGACCCAGTATTGGGTTTGCGCAGCAGCCATCTTCAGTTCCAGCCAGCCATTCCTCACTGCCCAGGGACACAAGGGAACCCCTTGTTAGCTCTGCCAGATAGTCTTACTTCTTGGAAGTGTTTCATGCAGGCTCTGTGCCTAACTTGTGAATGCTTGGACAGTTTAGAACTCAAAAGAGGACACTTTTTTTTTCTTTTTGTCAGTCATGGGGTTTGAACTCCGGGCCTGGGCACTGTCCCTCAGCTCTTCAGCTCAAGGCTAGTGCTCTACCACTTGAACCACAGCACCACTTCCAGCTTTTTCTGCTCATGTGGTGCTGAGGAATCGAACCCAGGGCCTCATGCATGTGAAGCAAGCGCTCTACCACTGAGCCACCTTCCCAGCCCAAGAGGACACATTTCTATGCTGGGCACATAATCCTGCAGTTCTCAGAAGGCTGAGAGCTGAGGATCCAATCCAATGCCAGCCCCAAGCAGGAAAGTCCATGAAACTTATTTCCAGTTAACCAGCACAAAGCTGAAAGTGGAGTTGTGGCTCAAGAATGGAAAAAAAAAAAAAAAAAAACATAAGAGCGCAGGACTCTGAATTCAAGCTACAGTACCATGGGGGCGGGAGGCTGGGGCTGGTACTCTGTCAGTTGAGCCACACCTTCACTCTGACTTTTTGCTGTTTAGCTGGAGATAAAGAGTCTCTGGGATTTGTTTGCCTAGGCTGGCTGGCTTTGAACCTCCATCCTCAGATCTTGGCCTCTTGGGTAGTGAGGATGACAGATTATAAGCCTAGAGTGTTTTTTTTTTTGGTCGGTCGTGGGGCTTGAACTCTGGGCCTGGGCGCTGTCCCTCAGCTCTTCAGCTCAAGGCGAGCGCTCTACCACTTGAGCTACAGCGCCACTT
>NW_012271290.1:4767-6016 GCF_000151885.1 Dipodomys ordii
CGCACTCTGCGTAGGCCTCTCCACGCTCTGCGTAGGCCTCTCCGCGCTCTGCGTAGGCCTCTCCACACTCTACGCAGGCCTCTCGGCCTCTCCGCGCTCTGCGCAGGCCTCTCCGCACTCTGCGTAGGCCTCGCCGCGCTCTGCGCAGGCCTCGCCGCGCTCTGCGTAGGCCTCTCCACACTCTACGCAGGCCTCTCGGCCTCTCCGCGCTCTGCTCAGGCCTCTCCGCACTCTGCGTAGGCCTCTCCACACTCTGCGTAGGCCTCTCCGCACTCTGCGTAGGCCTCTCCACACTCTGCGTAGGCCTCTCCACACTCTACGCAGGCCTCTCGGCCTCTCCGCACTCTGCGTAGGCCTCGCCGCGCTCTGCGCAGGCCTCGCCGCGCTCTGCGTAGGCCTCTCCGCACTCTACGCAGGCCTCTCGGCCTCTCCGCACTCTGCGCAGGCCTCTCCGCACTCTGCGCAGGCCTCTCCGCACTCTGCGTAGGCCTCTCCGCGCTCTGCGCAGGCCTCTCCGCGCTCTGCGTAGGCCTCTCCACACTCTACGCAGGCCTCGCCGCTTCTCTGCAGCTCCGCGCGGGCCTCTCGGCCTCTCCGCCGGCCCGCGTCTCCTCACGCCTGAGGCCAGGCCGGGCACGGCTCTGCTCCGGAAGCCGTGTGTCTCCTTCTCCCCTCCCCGGAACTCCTTCCTCTCTATATCCGGTACCCCCCCCCAGTGGCCTGGAGTTCATGCGTGTGCGTGTCTGCCTGTCAGTGACGTCAGCGTGAGCGTGGGGAGGGACTTCCCGTCCGAGGCAGGAAAGCGCGTGCGACTCTTCTCGCCAATGAACCACCGGGAAGCCGGAAGTGACGCTTGGCTCAAGGGGTAGAGGGCTTGCCATGAGCACAGAAAGGCTTGGGGACCGCGCCCAGGCCGTGAGTTCAAATCCCACCACCAACCAAAACCTAACCATGTTCCTGAAAGTGAAAAGTTTGCCTTCTGGAGCCCAGGTGTGCAAGGGTTATTTCTCCACACTTAATATATACATAATATATATAATACTTGATATATTATATATAATATACTATATATAAACTATATATAATTAATATATTAATTAACATGTATTAACATATCATATTATATATATTACACTAATATATTAATATATTATGTTAATTATATATTATATTATATAAATATATTATAAATATAATATATTATATTTATATATTATGTTATAATGTAATATATTATATATTATATTAA
>NW_012271291.1:0-3841 GCF_000151885.1 Dipodomys ordii
TCTTCTGCCTACGCAAATATCCAAATCTGTAAGGTACTAGCTACTTTTGTGTTTGACAGTACAGTGGCTTAAAACACTGCTTTTTCTATCATGGCTAGTGCTCTACTGGAGCCACACCTCCAATCTAGCTTTTTTAGTGGTTAATTGGATATGGAGTCTCAAGACATTTCTGTCTAGACTGACTTTGGCTTCACAGTCAGATCCCCAAATCTTAGCTTCTTGAGTAGCCAGGATTGCAGGCATACAACTGGAATCATAGTTTCTTCTACCAGTAATGACAGGCTTGCGCACTGACTCTGTACTCTTCTGCTAAAGGGTAGTCCTCAACCACTTGAGCCTCAGCCCTACTTCCAACTCTCTGGTAGGTAACCAGAGGTCAGTCTCGTCAGTCTCACAGACTTTTCCTGCCCTAGCTGGCTTTGAACCATGCTCCCTAGGTCTAATTTCTGAGCAGCTAAGATTACATGCATGAACATGGGTGTTCTGCTTATTCATTTTTATTGCATGGCTGCCTTTGCAAAACATGATGTCATATACTACCATAATCTAAATAAAGTGGAATATAATCTCTGTAAGGCATGAGTTAAGAGGGACAGTTGAAGAGGAAAGGTTATCCTGGAAATAATATTCTAGAAAAGTATTTGGTGCTTTTCACTTCAAGAGATTTGTGTACAAGATCACATGGAATTAGTGTCAATGGGCAGTAAACCACCGAAATCATTGCAACACCATAGTGTTAGAAAAATCTTAAGATAAAATGAGCTGGTTAAATGCCCATACTGTTGCTGGATACCCCATCCCTAAAGGAGCTTGAATCGAACACTGCTTTATTCACCCACAATTCTACTACAGGCCAGCACTAACATTCTAGCATGTTTGTTTAGGAGTTGCTTTCTGCATACTTTTTATCATGAAATTGCAACTCATATACAAACTACTTTTTACTGAAAAATATTCCTATTTTGATGACTACCCATATGTACTTATATTTCTGCTTGTTAGACATTTACAATTTAGAAAATTGGCTATCTGTAGTTGATTCACTTGTGCAAAATGAGGATTAGATCTCAGACTTGCTCCAGTAAAGGAGTTACTATGGCTTAGGTGTTTGGGTCTATCCCCCAAAAAGCTATTTGAAATCCTTCCAAGAGATGGTTTTAGGTGAGGCCTTGAGAGGTGATTAGGACACGAAAGCTTAATGTGTTTACAAAGTAGAAGAAAACTCATTTTCCTCATCTACCACATGAAAACAAACAGGACAGTTACCTAAGAATCCAGAAACCTGAATAATGTACATCCATAATCTGGTCCCTTGATCAGATTTCCAGTCTCCAAATCTATTGTCCAAACCACACTGTACTCCTTTTTAGTAGCTGGAGTAGACTAAGGCCAGATTCAGACTTCAGCATGTACATCCTTTATGTTCCAATGGCTGTACCAACCTGTCTTTATGGCTTCTGTTCTATTTTGCCATCAAAGTCTAAATTTTCACCGAGGATTTTTTATTAATATACAAAGCATCTTACCCTGTGCTGTGATATGGGAGAAAACAGCTCCTGATACTTGGGGGCAGAAGTATTTTCAGGGAAATTGGCCTAGTGGTAGAGTACTTGCCTAGCATGCATGAAGCTCTGGGTTCCAGTCCTCAGTACCACATAAACAAAGAGGTGGAAGAGGCACTGGGGCTCAAGTAGACTGCTAGCATTGAGGAAAAAGAAGCTCAGGGACACTACCCAAGCCCTGATTTTAAGACCCAGGACCATGGGCTGGGAAGGTGGCTCAGTGGTAGAGCACTTGCCTTGCATGCTCCAGGCCCTGGGTTTGATTCCTCAGCACCACATAAGCAAAAAGAAAAAAGCCGGAAGTGGCACTGTGGCTCAAGTGGTAGAGCGCTTGCCTTGAGCTGAAGAGTTGAGGGACAGCGCCCAGGCCCAGAGTTCAGGCCCCACGACCGGACCCAAAAAAGACCCAGGACCAGCCCCCACCCCCCTAAAAAAAAGCTACTGCAGCCCCCCGACTTTCTGCCAGTCACTAGGAAATCCCATCTAGAAATATTTTCCTCACAGGACTTACGCAGTAAATTCAATTAATAAGATTTTATTGCTGTGATCAACTCACTTGAGTACAAGCTGAGCTTCCTGAGGTTCTGTACCATTTAATTAAGAAAATATGTAGTTTAAGAGCATCCTGACAGGAACAGAAAAAATTCACCTACTAGCCGGCACCAATGGCTCTATCCTGTAATCTTTACTGCTCAGGAGGCAAGATCTGAGGACCATAGTTCAAAAGCCAGCCCCAGCAGGAAAGCCAATTAACCAGCAAAAATCCATTAGTGGAAATGTAGCTTTAGTGGCAGCACACCAGTCGTAAGCCATAAGGCCAAGGCCCAGTACCAGTATACACTGATTAGCTGTATCAGAATATAGGTCCTGCTGTACCAACTGAAAATCAATCATGCACAGCCTCTGTCTTGATGGAATATGTGTCTATGTATTTAAAATTAGTTGCTAGACCTAACTACTACTCAGTCAGTGCTCCCTGCTATATAAGGTTTATTTTGCAAGCTTCCCTCTGTAAAATGTGCCAAATGCTAAGACCACAATCTAAGCAAATGCAAGGCTGGCCTCCATTAGCTTTTTCAATACATTTACTTGCACTGGCCCAGCTCAAGGCAACAAGTCAATGACTCTGAAGATTGTTAGGTATTCAAAATAGAAGGCACTTCACATAATGAAACAAAAGTTAAAAACAGAACTAGTATTTACCAAACTTCTATAACCAATTAACTAGTCATGTTAAGCATAAGTTGAAGGCTTCTTGAATTTTTATTTTATGTACAAATATGGTCTTTCATTGGGCTTGAAGTCTTGGATAGTCCATTCACTTAGTCCAACTGAAAAAGAAAAAAAAAGGAATTATTTTAAAACACTGCAAATTGCAACTTGGTTCACAAATACTGGCTCACTGCAAAATGTTTACACTACCTACTATAATTACTAAGAGCTAAGTAGTTCATATACCCACTTCAGAATGTAACCTTAAGTACTGTCAGTCTCTTTCCCTCAGACTTTCCCATGTACAACAGTACTGTACCAAATGCTCAGAATAACTATTAAGTAACCTGAGAAAGTAGGGCTAGGGGCCAGCACCATTCACTCATCTGGGATAAGACTTCGGTACTTTAACATTAGGCATAAACTTAACATTAGGCATAAACACCTTGCCATCACTACTGCACCTGAGAGCTCTCACATAACAACTTACATCCACTAACTGACATAGTCCAAATAATATAAAAGTTGGTAACTTTTCAAGAACCATGTGAGCAATTTAGTATCCACTGTTTTTTTAAAAGCCAAGCACTTCATTTTTAGGAGCCAAAGAAGCCTCACAATCAAAGTCATAAAACCATCAAAAGGCAGGCCTTTATAAAGGTCTGGCTGGCCCCAAATCCCAAGATCATTCATATGACAAAAACCAAGCATGCGGACTATGGCTTAACATTATCAGGTTTTGCAAACCTGTTGGGATTGTAAAACTGCACCGAAAAAAAATAAAAGTGTCGAAAGTGGCCCCTTCACTGCCTCCCCAAACTCTTATTTTACTCATCTGACCGCTCGGCGTCATTAATCCTCCACTCACAGCCTAGCCAACCAGCACATCGGAAAATGGCGCTAATGCCACCCCGGCGGCGACCTCCCGGAGGGAGAAGACGGAGCATGGCGCCGGCGGACGCCTACCTTAATGAAGCCGATGTCCTTCGCATACTGGCGGAAACACTGCCGGCACATGTTGAGCCCGTACTTCCGGATCAGACCGTGGCGATTAGAGCACACGCGGC
>NW_012271291.1:3891-5567 GCF_000151885.1 Dipodomys ordii
AAAAAAAAAAAGAAAATTACTAAACGTATCTCTGATTGGGTCTGGGGGTTTTCCAGACACAATTAGATAGTGAAGTCACAGGTCTAGTTAATTATTTACTTAGGGATTCAAAATTTAAATAGACCACTGAAAGGAGCTAGAACTTGGAAGGTAGGGCCTAGATGAAGAAGGTAGATCACTCTGGATGTGACTTTGAAGAGTAAGTCTTGTCCTGGCCCCTTCCTGTACTACTCTGCTTCCTCATTTCCGTGAGATCAACAGCCTTCTCCTCTTTGTACTTACTGCCTCCTCATACCCAAAATAATAAAGCCATTCTGAACTTTCAGGACCTGTGAGCAAAAATAAATCCTAAAACAGTACTGGGTATGTGGCTTAGTGGTAGAGTGATTATCTAGCATGCATGAAGCCCTAGGTTCCATTCCTCAGTACCACATAAACAGAAAAAGCTGGAAGCGGTGCTGGGACTCAAGTGGCAGAGTGCTAACCTTGAGCACAGAGAAGCTCAGGAACAGTGCCTAGGCCCTGAGTTCAAGCCCCAGGCCCAACAAAAAATTTTAAAAAGAATGGTTTTCTCAGGTACTTGTCACATTTTTTTTTTCAATCATAGGGCTTGAACTCTGGGCCTGGGTGCTGTCCTTGAGCTCTTCAGTTCAAGGACAGTGCTCTACCACTTGAGCCACGGCGCCATGTCCAGTTTTCTGGTGGTTAATTAGAGATAAGAGTCTCACAAACTTTCCTGCCCAGGCTGGCTTTGAATCATGATCCTTAGATCTCTCAGCTCCTGAATAGCTAGGATTACAGATGTGAGCCACCAGCACCAGCTATTGTCACAATATTAAGGAACTAACAACCACCTATGATATTTTTGAGAGACAAATTCAAACTATGGCAAATTAAGACTTCATTTTTCAATAAAGATTTTCATACCACAAAAGAAAAGGCTAAAAAGAATATGATAACCCATTCATTTCACAGAAGAAAAACATGAGGCTGACCAATGCTGTATAATATAGTTGTTAACAGAAATTTCATGTAACCTAACTCCTAAGCTAGGGTCCTTATTTCTTTCTACACAGGAATAATGGTCCAATGACTCACACTTCCAGACAGCATACAGATGTCCATCTACCATAACACTGGCATGCCCTTTTTTCCTCTTTCTAGTTGTGTAATAAAGTACTAACTCATATGACCCAGTTTTCCCAGACACTATACTCTGGCCCTCAGAATATTATACTTCATAAAAATGACCCTCTCTCCCTCACCCCTCCCCACCCTGAACCTTGGGCCATGCTCAATAGGACCTCTAGGGAACAGAGTCTGTGTAGCTGAGCTCAGTGGATCACAACAAAAACCATGCACATGGAAGCTTGAATTTTCCTGGATGACAACACTTCATATGTCCCACATCCTTGTTGGCGAATTAAGCGGTGTCCATGTGATGGCTGGAGAGGCCAGCTGGCAGTTTCTGTGTCATGTCCTGTGGACTTAATCCTATGTGAATTTCTTTCCAGGTGGGTTGGTTTTTGTTATGGTTGTTGTTGTTTGGTGGTACTGGGGTTTCAGCTCAGGGCTTCACACTTACTAGACAGATGCTCTACCACTTGAGCCACACGCTAGTCCTCCTTTACTGATTTTTTTTTGGGGGGGGTCCGGTTGTGGGGCCTGAACTCTGG
>NW_012271292.1:0-1327 GCF_000151885.1 Dipodomys ordii
GAAATGCTGAAGGGGGCGTGGTCGTTGGGGGCGTGGCTCTGGGGCCGCTTCTCGAGAGCCTCGAAGCTTCTGAGACAGCGTGTGGACGTGGTGTCGGAGGCTCAGGTTCGAATCCTAGCACTGCCTCTTCTTTGTAGCCTTGGCCAAGATACTTAACCACGATGAGCCCCAGCTTTTCTCACCTGTAGGCACTCAAGTAATCAGAGCTGGGCCTGGGAAGGTGGCTCAGTGGTAGGGTGCTCGCCCAGCATGCATGAAGCCCTGGGTTCGATTCCCCAGTGCCACATACACAGAAAAAGGCAGAAGTGGTGCTCCAGTGCCAGCTTTGAGCAAAAGAAGCTCAGGGAGAGCACCCAGGCTCTGAGATCAGGCCCAGGACTGGCGAAAAAAGGGAGGAAAAAAAGAAAGCTGGTCAAGCTAGCCTAAGGGCCTGATCCCCTGATCCATTCCCTCATCTTGCTCCTCGCGCTGGCCTGCCCCAGAGCCAAACAGGGTCGGGGTGGGAGGAGTGTATCCAGTCACACTGAACCCCCTGTCTCCAACCTAAGTTTCCTGTCCTCCAGTCAGGGTCAGTCTCCTTATTTTACTGAGGCCCAAGGAAGCAAGAGTCTCACACAGCCATTGAATCTAGAATAAGTCAGGACTGACTTCAGAGACCTTAATGCCTTGGGCGATAGCCCTTCTAAGAAACTGCCCACGCGTCTGTGGGACCGGGAGAGCCTTGTGTCTCTATGTGGCCAAGAGGCTGCTCGTATGGAAACGTCGTAATGTGTGCTTTAGAGCAACAAGTTCTGGGTTCAAATCTCAGTTAGGTTGTTTCCTCTTTGGAAGGCCTTGGAATAATGACACCTCATTGAGCTATATTTTATCACCATTTTACCACCCATAACAGAATTTTTTTTTAATTTTGGTCAGTTGTAGGGCTTGAACTGTGGGCCTGAGTGCTGTCCCTCAGCTATTCAGCTCAAGGCACGCGCTCTACCATTTGAGCCACATCGCCACTTCTGGTTTTCTAGTGGTTTGTTGGAGATAAGAGTTTTATGGACTTTCCTGCCGGGGCTGGCTTTGAAGCACGATCCTCAGATCTCAGTCTCCTGAGTAGCTAGGACGACAGGTGTGAGCCACCGGCGCCTGGCCCATAACAGAATTTTTTAATCTCTGCATCATATATATATATATATAATTTTTTTGGTCATGGACAGCAAACCTGGTATTGCATGTATGCTAAGAACGTGCATACCACTGAGCACTGACACAGACACCCTAGTTTTCTTTTCTAGCTCCATAGAACATTTCTTCCTGCTTCCTGGCCCCTCCCCCTGTCCCC
>NW_012271292.1:4996-6804 GCF_000151885.1 Dipodomys ordii
GAGGGAGGGAGGGAGGAAAGGAGGGAAGGAAGGATGAAGAGAGCGAAAGGGGGAGGGAGGGAGGGAGGGAGGGAGGGAAGATGCCTTATAGGATCCCAGAAGGCTCTTGAATTTCCTCTGACCCAGCTCAGCCATTCTGCAGGGGAGAGGCTGTCTCCTCCCCTTCCCCCCCCATGAACCCCCCCAGCATAGCTTTTGTCCCAGTGTTTCTGCCTAAACCTTTCTGTCCACAAGGGCATTTCCTAAACATTATTCATCCTGAGCATTCCTCCAGAAACACCTGCATTTTAACTTAGTACCTAAGTTTCAATATGATACACTAATAATATTTGTAATTTAAAATGTGATATAGTAAGTTTTCTGTTCTGTTGCTTTTCCTCTGGTCCTGGGAATCAAACCCTTGGGCTTCACACATGCTGGGCAAGGACTTTCCCGTTGATCCATGTCCTCAGCCCTGTTTGCTTTTTGAGACAGGGTCTCTAGATAGCTCAGACTGGCCTCCAACTCATAATCTTCCTGTTTCAGCCTCCTAACTTCTCCTGTATCTCCTTTCCTTTCTTTGCAGAACTGGGTATTGAACTACTGAGCTGGATCTTCAGCCTTAACTTTTCTTTTAAGCTCATATCCTATTTCAAATGACTAGTTTTCAGGTTGAACACCAATGGCTCACTTATATTTCTAGCTATCTGGGAAGCGGAGATCAGGAGGATCATAGTTGGAAGCCAGCCAAGATAGACTATTCGTAAGTCCCCAACCAATAGGTAGGCGCAGCGGCACACGCTAGTGGGAGGCTGCGCGGTTCATCACACAGATGCCGATGTCTCGCAGAGATGGACTGTCCACAAGCACCCCCCCCCCAAGGAGAGGCAAGACCACCTCATACTGCTCATACAGGGAAACTGAGGCCGAGCTGGCTAACCATTGTTTGCAGGCACGTGTGCCTGCTGAGTCAGGTGTCTGGTGGACAGTTCTGGAATGCAGGAAGCTGGATACCATACTGAGCTGCTGAGCTGGCTCCCTGAGGCTGGCAGACAGCTGCCAGCCCCAGCATGGGGGAGCTGTCCCATACACACACACACACACACACACACACACACACACACACGGCTGGGAGGTCACCTGAGGGTGTCTCTGAGCTGCAGGTCTATCCTGACCTTTGACATCTGCCACATGAAGAGGTAGGAAATGCCCTAAGGTGTACATCTGTCATACAGTGAGGTGCGAAGCAGAAAGGGAAACTGAGGCTCGGAGAGAAGAGGGTGCCTTACACTGGAAGCAGGACGTTCACAGAAGGTAGAGAAGCCTCTTAATGACAAGAAGCATCTAGCTCCCGGCCGCCAGAGGCAGGCAGAGAAGGGTCTATAAGATACAGCTCATGGACATCACGCCCAGAACTTTTGTGTCTCAGTAGGGCTGGGCTTCCAGATGATTCTGTGGGTGCTGGCCTTGGAACGTGTTATTAGAATACTTTTTACCTTCTTTGGTCTTGTTTTGTTTTGTTACACAGACTCATGATGTACCCCAGCCTGGGCCTTGAACTTTCAACCTTCCTCCTTTAGCCTCCTGAGTGCTGGAATTATAGACACGAGTCACCATTCCTGACTCAAGAATAACTAACTTTATTCAACTGCCTTTCATGGGCTTATGTCTTCACATTTCTCCCTCCATACCAGCAGGGACAGAGGGCTTTGTGTCTGTCCGGTTCTATTGCGTTTCTTTCTGTGTTTGTTTTTTGCAAGGTAGGGATTTTTGTGTGTGCTGGGCTGGGCTGAAAGCTGACTGCCCAGGCTCCCCTCCAGCCCCCCCCC
>NW_012271293.1:0-2726 GCF_000151885.1 Dipodomys ordii
CAGCCCTTTTTTTTTTTTTGGTCTTGGGGCTTGAACTCTGGGCCTGGGTGCTTTCCCTGAGCTTTTTAGTTCAAAGCGACTGCTCTACCACCTGAGCCACAGTGCCACTTCTAGTTTTCTGGTAGTTAACTGGAGATAAGAGTCTCATGGACTTTCCTGCTAGGGCTGGCTTTAAACTACAATCCTCAGATCTCAGCCTCCTGAGTAGCTAGGATTACAGGTGTAAGCCACCAGGGCCTGGCAAATAGCTTTTGTGTGTGTGCCAGGCCTTGGATCTGAATTCTGGGCCTGGGCACTGTCCTTGAGCATTTTTTACTCAACGGGCACTCTATCACTTGAGCCACAGCTTCACTTTCAGTTTTGTTTTTATTTTCTGTTGTTGATAGTTTGTGAGATGAGTCTTACAGACTTTTCTGCCCAGGCTGGCTTTGAACCTGGCTCCTCAGATCTCAACCTCCTGAGTAGGCAGGATTACAAGCGTGAGCCACTGGCAGCTGACAGGCATATATTTGAATAAAGAAAAAAATGTTGCTGGGCACCGGTGGCTCACGCCTATAATCCTAGCTACTGAGGAGGCTGAGATCTGAGGATCACAGTTCAAAGCCAGCCCGGGCAGGAAAGGGCAGGAAAGTCCATGAGACTCTTATCTCCAATAAACCACTAGAAAACCGGAAGTGGTACTGTGGCTCAAGAGGTAGAGCGCTCGCCTTGAGCTGAAGAGTACCGGGACAGCACCCAGGTCCAGAGTTCAAACCCCATGACCGACCAAAAAAAAAAAAACCCAACAACAACTAACAAGCAAGAACTATCAATGAAAAATAAAGGATGAGCAGGCATGGTGGCACATATCTGTAATCCTATCATTTTGCAGGCTGAGCAAGGAAGATCATGAGTCTGGGGCTAACCCGTCTGCTTGTCATACCCTGCCATACCCTGTCTATAAACAAACAGGGAGGGAAGTCAGGAGGGAGGGAAGGAGGAAGGAAGGGAAAAGAAAAGGTGAAGGGCTGAGGGCATAGTTCAGTAACAGAGCACTGAGTGAAAGAGAGAAAGAAACACAGACAAACCATTAACTCACATGATCAGAGGCTGGATAGGCCATAAATGCCTTCTGCAGGATAGTGAGCTCAGAAAACCAGTAACTTCTCAGGGTAAGAAGTTGGAAGTCTCAGAAGAGGAACCAATGATACAGCCCCAAGGCTACAGACCTAGAAGGCTTCTTAGCAGGTCCCTGGTGTGAGTCCATGTAGCTGAAGAAACTTTATTCTGATGTCCACAAGTGGTGGCAGCATCAAAAAAGAAAGAAAGAAGTGTGCATATTATAGAGATAGAGAGATCTCTATATAGATAGAAATCTATAATATATATATCCTCTGAAATGTAACCAATTCATGAAGAATCAAACCTTCATCTTGTAGCTATTTTAGACACTAAATGGGTTATTTGAAGGTGAGTGCAGTAATGCACACCAGTAATCCTACTACCTGAGAGGCCACTCTAGGCAAAAAGGTAGTGAGACAGCATCTCAATCAAAATGCTTGGAGTGGTGCATATACTTGCTACATAGGAGGCACAGATGGGAGGATTCGTGTCCTAGTGAGGCCCTGGCATAAGACCCTGTCAAAAAAATAACTACAACAAAAGGACTAATGGTAGGGCTAATTCTTCTAGAAACAACTTTTTTTTTTTTTTTTGGCGGTTGTGGGGCTTGAACTCTGGGCCTGGGCGCTGTCCCTCAGCTCTTCAGCTCAAGGCGAGCGCTCTACCACTTGAGCTACAGCGCCACTTCCGGTTTTCTAGTGGTTTATTGGAGATAGGAGTCTCACGGTCTCTCCTGCCCGGACTGGCTTTGAACCGCGATCCTCAGATCTCAGCCTCCTGAGTAGCTAGGATTACAGGCGTGAGCCACCGGCGCCCGGCTTCTAGAAACAACTTTTTTTTTTTTTTTGGCGGTTGTGGGGCTTGAACTCTGGGCCTGGGCGCTGTCCCTCAGCTCTTCAGCTCAAGGCGAGCGCTCTACCACTTGAGCTACAGCGCCACTTCCGGTTTTCTAGTGGTTTATTGGAGATAAGAGTCTCACGGAGTTTCCTGCCCAGGCTGGCTTTGAACCATGATCCTCAGATCTCAGCCTCTTAAGTAGCTAGGATTAATAGGCATGAGCCACTGGCGTCCAGCCAGTCCCATACTTTTAAGTAACATCAATGAGTTTAGCATTGATTCAGAATGTCTATTCTAATTTTCAACCTCCTTTTCTATTTCAATTAAACTTCCAATCGAGCAGCTTTCACACTACCATATGTAAAGGGAACCTCTGAAAAGATGACTGAAAAATCTATGTAACTATGTGTGCAAGCGTCTTTTGTAAACAAAGGTATGTGTGGCTCGTATTCCCATATTGAAATTATTTACTTGTGCCTACAAACCTTTGCTTCTGATATTTGCAGGACCTAAGTCAATACATTTCATCAACAGCAAAAGCTCTATAAATATATAACAGATTCCATTCGCCTCAACACTAAAAATTATACTGCATGACAAGTGCCGGTGTCTCATATGCCTATAATCATCCTAGCTTATTGGGAGTTGAGGTTCAGTTTGAGGCCAACCCAGGAAGAAAAAGTTCATGAGACACTCTTTTTTTTTTTTTTTTTTGGTCCGGTCATGGGGCCTGAACTCTGGGCCTGGGCGATATCCCTCAGCTCTTCAGCTCAAGGCGAGCGCTCTAC
>NW_012271293.1:11831-14294 GCF_000151885.1 Dipodomys ordii
TTGCCCATGTAATTGTAACCCCTCTGTACAGTATTTTCACAATAAAATTAAATAAATAAATAAATAAAAATAGAAAAATAAAAAATAAAAAAAAGTCTCACGGACTTTTCTGCCTGGCCTGGCTGTGAACCAGATCTTAGCCTCCTGAGTAGCTAGGATTACAGGTGTGAACTACCAGCGCCCAGCTAGCAACATGCTTTTATCTATGGCTGGAGAGACCCCCCCCCCAAAAAAAAAACAAAATTAAAAAATCACTATACTAAAAGGCAAATGAAGGCCAATACTACTGTATATATGAACTATAATTGCAAAGACTAAAATACTGGCATTTACCACTTCTAATACCTCACACAAATCCCGCTTTGATAATGTAGAAAGATAGAGTTTAAATTGTAGGCCTAGAGCTCAGTTAGCACTGTCCTCACATTACATGCTGCTGTGTGAGGACTGAGTGGATAGCTGGCATCTCTATTTATTAACTACACTTCAAACAAGCAGAAAACACTATGCTGTAGAATAGGGTAAGTGATGAAATACATACTGGAAAGGTAATCTAAAAACAAATGTATACAAATTTAGGTTTTCCTTACTTTCTTTATTTTTATTGGCCACCAAAGAGTAAATCCCTGAGGGCAGTGGTCTATTTCCTTAACTTCATTATATAGGACCTAGAAATACTTGATGCATAATGAAAATCTGCTCTGAGAGTGGGAGTTAATTTATTTGGTATTTACATCTAAGTACCAAATATTCCAGGGAGCTACAAGTAAATTATTCTTTTTTTCTTTTCTGCTTTCTTTTCTTTTTTTCTTTTCTTTTTTCCTTCTTTCTCTTTCTGCCAGTATTGGAGCTTAAATTCAGGGCCTTTTCTCTCAAGGCTGGCACTTAACTATTTGAGTCACACTTCCAGTACAGAGAAATGTTCTTAAGATTTCAGTGTTAGGACAGAGTGGCTATAAACATCTGATTTCTTGAAAACAACAAAACATCTATTTAGCCTTTAACTTATTCAACCACTAAGATTTAGACCCAGCTCTTCCATTCTGACACAGAACTTCCTTTTCTCTGAAAACAGAGGGTAGGGCCCAAACCACCAAAGAGAAACTACTACATAGTGGCAGTTGTTTATGACAGAATAGTTTTATTCTTCCTTTTAGACTTCTAGACATATTCATAATTTCTTATTGAAATACAAACTTTATGAGATTCTGAAAGGGTAAGGAGCAAAAACAAAGATTAAAAAGTAGGCATAGAGTTTCCTGGGGGAATAGTTTTTGAAAAGATTTAAACAAACCTTACACTAAAAAAAAAGTTACTATATGATCCAGTAATTAATAGATACATTCTTTTTTTTTTTTTGCCAGTCCTGGGGCTTGAACTCAAGGCCTTGGCAATGTCCCTGAGCTTATCAAACCCAGGGCTTCATGCATGCTAGGCCACTAAGCCACTAAGCCATATTCCCAGGCTCAGTAGATACATTCTAAAAAAAAAAAAGAAAAAGAAAGAAAAGCACATTCCCTCATAAACAGTTGTACACAGATATTCAGTCATATATAGTACTCATAGCAGCATATTCATACTAGTCAGATATCCAGTAATTAATGACTAGATAAATAAAATGTAATATATCCACGCTGCAAATATTCAGCCATGAAAAGCCTAAAGCACTGACACATGCTACTATATGATGGATCCTGAAAACATATGTCAAAGAAGTCAGTGACAAGGGATTACACAGCGTATGATTCCATGTATACACAATGCTCAGAACAAGCAAATCCAGAGAAAGAAAGTTAAGTTAGTACTTGGGGACTAGTGATAGAGACAGCTAAGGGTATGATACAAATTAGGCAACTATAATAGTTTCACAATTTTGTAAGAATACTTAAAAATAAAAGTCCAGCTGAATGTAGTTAACTCACACCTGTAATCCTAGCTACATCAGCCTGGGCAGGAAAGTCCATGAGACTCTTATCTCCAATTAACTACCAAAAAAACCAGAAATGGCTCAAAGTGGTAGATCACTAGCCTTGAGCACAAAAGCTCAGGAGCAGAGCCCAGGCCCTCACTTCAATAAAAGCTGAATTGTATATTCTGAATTGGAGACTCTTATTTCCAATTTACCACCAAAAAGCCAGAAGTGAAGCTGTAGCTTAAGTAGTACAGTGCCACAGTAAGAAAGTTAGTATCTAGACTCTTGAGTTCAATCCCTAGTATAGGCATAATAATATATATATATGCATACATGCATAAACACATAATATATATATATTATTTACATGCATACATAAATGATAGCATCCCTTCCTCTCTGCTCTTCTCATTTTCCTCATTTTAACTAAAAAGCCTTTTTTTTTGGGGGGGAGGGTCCAGTCGTGGGGCCTGAACTCTGGGCCTGGGCACTGTCCCTCAGCTCTTCAGCTCAAGGCCAGTGCTCTACCACTTGAGCCACAGCACCACTTC
>NW_012271294.1:0-1423 GCF_000151885.1 Dipodomys ordii
CAGCTTTGACGGCTACACTCTACTCAACCGGAGCAGTAAGTTGTACCACTACTTATGGCACTCTGTCAAAGTTTGGAGAACTAGAGCTCAGTTGTTTGTCACACTACCACACTGCCTACACCTGGCTCTAATTAGTCCAATGCCTAAATCTGGCTCTAATTAGTCCATGGTTGGGTTCAGCTGAATGACCTCTGCGGGCAACACTCAGAATGAGTTTCTGAGTTATTGCAACATAGGAGCGTTTCACTGCTTTCAAGGCTTCTTAGGAAGAATTCCGGAATCTTACTGCCGGCAGGCCTCAGGCTGTTCTGGGTGAACATCTCCTTGTAAATCCCGTGTGGTTTCTCGTACACCCGTAAAGTTTGGCCAGGGTACGCAGTTTGCATTGCTGTACAATTGGGTCTGCATAGCTCTGTCCCAGTTGCTAACATTCAGGCGTGGCAGCCAGATAGGCTGGTCCCAGTAGGACACTGCCAGCTGACTGGGTATATCTGTTTCCCGTTCTTCTCACCAGAGGGCTACTGATTCCAGCTTTGACAGCTACACTCTATTCAACCAGAGCAGTAATCTGAACCTGTACTTATGGCATGAAAGTTTGGAGAACTAGAGCTCAGTTGTTTGTCACGTGACCACAATTCCTACATCTGTCTCTAATTTGTCCACTGCATACATCTGGCTCTAATTAGTCCACGGTTGTGTTCAGCCGAATGACCTCTGCTGGGCACACTCAGAATGAGGTTCTGAGTTATTGCAACATAGGAGCGTCTCACTGCTTTCAAGGCTTCTTAGGAAGAATTCCGGAATCTTGCTGCCCGCAGGCTTCCGGCTGTTCCTGGTGAACAACTCCTTCTAAATCCACCATGGTTTCTTGTACACCCGTCAAGTTTGGCCAGGGTACGCAGTTTGCATTGCTGCACCATTGTGCATTCATAGCTCTGTCGCGGTTGCAAACATTCAGGCGTGGCAGCCACATGGGCTGGTCCATGTAGGACATTGCCAGCGTACTGGGTATATCTGCTTCGGTTCCATTTCACCTTAGGCCTACTGATTCCAGCTTTGACGGCGACACTCTACTCAACCGGAGCAGTAAGTTGAACCTCTACAAATGGCACTCTTAGACAGTTTGGAGAACTAGAGCTAAGTTGTTTGGCACTCGTCCAACCTGCCTACACCTGGCTCTAATTAGTCTACTGCCTACATCTGGCTCTAGTCCACGGTTGTGTTCAGCTGAATGACCTCTGCCGTGCACACTCAGAATGAGGTTCTGAGTTTTTCAACATAGGAGCGTTTCACTGCTTTCAAGGCTTCTTAGGAAGAAATCTGGAATATTGCTGCCGGCAGGCTTCCGGCTGTTCCTGTTGAACAACTCCTTGTAAATCCACCATGGTTTCTTGTACACCCGTCTAGTTTGGCCAGGGTACGC
>NW_012271295.1:0-2377 GCF_000151885.1 Dipodomys ordii
CACCATGACTGGCAAAAAAAAAAAAAAAAAGCTGAGGGACAGCACCCAGGCCTTGACTTCAAGCCCTAGAACCACATATACACACACAAAGAAGGAGGAAGCTGGGGGAGGATTGTCTACTTTATCCTTGTTGGTGTTGGTTTTTCATTCAGATCCTTGCCCTTGCTAAGCAGAAAAGCAGGCATTCTTATTGCAGAGCCATGCTTCCAGTCCTCATTTTTTGTGTTAGGTTTGAGATAAGGTCTCACTTTGTGTTGAAGCATGTGAAATCCACCTATTCTAGGTGTCCTGATAGCTAGGATAACTATTGTACACAACAGTCTCACAAACATGTTTTTGCCTCATAAACCATGATTCTAGTAATCTCACCCTTCCAAGTAGCGAGGATTATAGGTATTTCCCAGTATCTGGCTAGAAGTTCATCTTTTCTTGAGGGGATTTTCTTTTTCTTGTTGAAACAAATTCATGTTTATTTGGATACTGTGAAATTAGTATAAAGAAACTTCTGTCATATATGTTAGCTAGCAGCAGTTACACCTTGAACTTGAAAATGATAGCATAAAAATTAAAGTGTGATGAATTTTTATTGCTTACGTTGTTTTGGAAGGCATCCAGCCACAGGTGAAGCCTAGGATGTAAGATCAGAAATAAAAAGTGACTATGCAACTTGTAGGCAGTGACAGGAGGAAGAAACTGGGGGAAAGCAAATGAAGGAATGACATTGTCTAAAAAGAATTGTGTTCCATTATCTGATTTATGAAATTATAACTTCTGTATAACACCTAATTGATAACAATAAAGTTATATTTTTTAAAAATTATGTTAATGGGGCTGGGAATGTGGTGGCTTAGTGGTAGAGTGTTTACCTAGCATGAAGCCCTGGGTTCGATTCCTCAGTGCCACATAAACTGAAAGAGCTGGAAGTGGCACTGTGGCTCAAGTGGTAGAGTGCTAGCCTTGAGCAAAAGAAGCTCAGTAACAGTACCCAAGCCCTGAGTTCAAGCCCCAGGACTGGAAATTTTTTTTTAAAAAGAGTAGAATTTTTAATAAGAAAGGTAATGATAGTATAGATTTTAAGGTCATGACATGTTTTTTTAAAAATGCTTTTTAGTGTGTTTGCTGGATGCCAGATTCCATACCCCAAAAGAGAATTCCTTAATGAAGATGAACCTGAAGAAAAAGGTGACAAGGTATAAACTTTATAACACTTTGACTTTCAGAGGGTAAGGGAGGCAGAAAGATAATTTGATAATTGCTATATATCTATCCCCTTTTAGTTATATATTTCTTTTCCATGAAAGTTTGGGGATGTAAATGTACTTGAAAAAAAATTACAGATAATTAAACTTTCTGGTCTGTTTAATAGCTCATTTCACTCCCTGATTCCTAATTCTTCTTTGTTTTATTTGTTCATATCATTACCATCATGTTATGCAGATGCTTTTTAAAAAATTTTATTATGAAAATATACAGAGGAGTTACAATTACGTGGGCAAGATAATGAGTACATATCTTATCAAGCATTGTTGCTTCCTCCTTTGTTTCCCCTTCCTATCCCTTCCCACATCCCACCCCCCCACCCATATCCTCCCCTTCCTCCACCCCTCCCCCAGCCAAAGTTGTAAAGTTTGTTTTTTGACATAACGACTTATACATCTCATTGTTGCAATGGGTCCACCTATGCAGGTACTTTTGCAAGCAGCACTCTACTATGGGACCAGACCTCCAGACCTTTTTTGCATGGTTATTTTGAGATAGGGTCTCACTTTTTGCCAAGACTCATGCCTGAAGTAGAATCTAGTTGTATACTTCCCACAGTATCTTGGATAATAGGGGCTTGCCACCATGTCTAGCTTCTTCCCTTGAAATGAAATCTCAGGAACTTTTTAACCTGGAACCGTCATCCTCCCAACTTCAGTCCCAGCTATTGATTGAGAAGGGATGGTGTGAACTTTTCTGTGCAGGCTGAAAATTGGGCGGCTGCCCTCCCAATTATAGACAAACTACCATGCCTGACTTGTTTTTATTTTGTTGGTTGTTTTTTGTTTTGACCATTTTTGGGGTCTTGCTCTGTGGTCCACACTGACCTGAAGCTCACGATATAGCCTGGGTTGGCCATGAAAACTGTACCCTCTTGCCTTCACTTCCACAGTGCTGAGATCATAAGCTTGTGTCACCATACCTGTTCCATCTCACCCTGTTCTTTTTTTTTTGAGTCCAGTCGTGGGGCCTGAACTCTGAGCCTGGGCACTGTCCCTCAGCTCTTCAGCTCATGGCTAGCGCTCTACCATATGAGCCACAGCGCCACTTTCGGCTTTTTTTTTGCTTATGTGGTGCTGAGGAATCGAACCCAGGGCCTCATGCATGCAAGGCAAGC
>NW_012271295.1:8765-11154 GCF_000151885.1 Dipodomys ordii
GCTCTACCACTTGAGCTATAGTGCCACTTCTGGTTTTCTGGTGGTTTATTGGAGATAGGAGTCTCACGGTCTCTCCTGCCCAGGCTGGCTTTGAACCTCGATCCTCAGATCTCAGCCTCCTGAGTAGCTAGGATTACAGGTGTGAGCCACCAGCGCCCAGCTTAAAATTACAATTTTCTAAGTACTCCAAGGGAAGCATCTCTTTTAGATTAATGAAAATTAGAATGATGTTTTAAAAAGAACAAACATTTTGAGGATGGGTTTGGTTCAGAGATTCTCTTTCCATAAGAGCACGCTGTTGGACCTACACCTGTGCCCTCTACCTGATAAAGCCTCAGTGGTAGGGGCTGGGAAGGTGGCTCAGTGGTAGAGCGCTTGCCTTGCATGCCTGAGGCCCTGGGTTGGATTCCTCAGCACCACATAAGCAAAAAGAAAAATGCCGGAAGTGGCGCTGTGGCTCAAGTGGTATAGTGCTAGCCTTGAGCTGAAGAGCTGAGGGACAGCACCCAGGCCCAGAGTTTAGCCCCACAACCGGACCAAAAAAAAAAAAACAACCAAAAAAACAAATAAAAGTTCTGGGTCAAATAGCATACTTTTTGAAAAAAAAAAAAAAAAAAGCCTCAGTGGTACCTCTACAGAGCTTTTACTCCAGTAGCCAAAGACATAATGGAGTGAATTGAAGTGAGTAACAGAAATATAAAACTTATACTTGTATTTAAAATAGACACTGCACATGTCCAACTTGGCTGCTCGCTTTTGGCATGGATTGTGTATTCAGTCCTGTGCTATTTGTAGGCGAGATCTTCTCTTGGAAAACTGTTCTTTGGCCTCATATGCCCTTCTAAAAGCTATCTGAGTAAGAGAAAGTGGATGAGTGGACAAACCCCTTACCAGTACCATGAAACAACTGGGAAGTATGTATGTCCCTAGTAGACTCAGTTCTTTGGAAGACTGGATCTGGATTGGGTTTTTTCTTTTTTTTTTTTTTTCTGTACTTTCAGCAGCTGACATGATGCAGTGCAGAGCAGATGCTGAATATGGCAAATCATTAACATCAATTTTGTATACTTGCATAGAGTTCCAGGATCACATAGTGTGCTGTATTTTGTATATGGACAGGGATGAAAATACTTTTATTTTTGTCGGTTGTGGGACTTGAACTCTGGGCCTGGGCGCTTGTCCTTGAGCTCTTCAGTTCAAGGCTAGCACTCTACCACTTGAGCCACAGTACCACTTCCGGTTTTCTGAGTGGTTTATTGGAGATAAGAGTCATGGTCTTTCCTGCCCAGGCTGGCTTTGAATCGCAATCCTCAGACCTCAGCCTCCTGAGTATCTAGGATTACAGGTGTGAGCCACTGCCGCCCAGCCGGGATGAACATACTTTAATGAATAATGAACATGCTAGAAAAAGCTATCTCTTCCCTTCCCTCCCTCCCTTTCTCCCTCCCTCCCTTCTTCCTCCATTCTTGTGCCGATACTGGGGCTTGAACTCAGAGCTTGGACACTGTCCCTTGGCTTTTTTGCTCAAGGCTGGCACTCTATCACCTGAGCCATACAGTTCCATTTACATCATTTGGGTAATTAGTTGGAGATAAGAGTCTCATGGAGCCGGGTGCCGGTGGCTCTTGCCTTTAATCCTAGCTGCTCAGAAGGCTGAGATCTGAGGACCACCATTCAAAGCCAGCCCAGGCAGGGAAGTCTGTGAGACTCCAATTAACCACCAGAAAACCAGAAGTGGTGCTGTAGCTCAAGTGGTAGAGTGCTAGCCTTGAGCTGAAGAGTTTAGGGACAACGCCCAAGCCCAGAGTTCAAGCCCCATGACCGACCAATAAAAAAAGAAAGAAAAAAGAGTCTCTAACTTTCCTCCTAGGCTGGATTCCAGATGTGATTCTCAGATCTCAACCATTCCTGGGGCTTGAACTCAGGGTGTAGGCCCTGTCCCTGAGCTGCTTTTGCTCAAGGATAGTAGCCTTGAGCCACAGTGCCACTCTGGGCTTTTTCTGTGTTGTGGTACTGAGGAATCAAACCCAGGGCTTCATGCATGCTAGGCAAGCACTCTACCACTGGGCCACCTTCCCAGCCCAGCATCACTTGTTTATGCACTTATTTTTTATACTTTTGGCTGCAAAGTTATAATAAAGCATCACTTCAAAGGGACAAACAATTCAAATTATGTTTGAATAAAAAATACCAGTAGTATATTTGTCAGTCTTCTCAAGAAGCCATTTTTCTTGTGGCTGCCTAGAAGCAGACATTTTATTTTATTATTTTTTTGGGTCCAGTCATGGGGCCTGAACTCTGGGCCTGGACGCTGTCCCTCAGCTCTTCAGCTCAAGGCTAGCGCTCTACCACTTGAGCCACAGCGCCACTTCCGGCTTTTTTCTTTTTG
>NW_012271296.1:0-1375 GCF_000151885.1 Dipodomys ordii
TTATTACCTTTCAGTAGTTGTACAAAGAAATTACCATTCAAGAAATCAGTTTATAAGAACAATGCATCTTGATCAATGTCACACTTTTCATTATTCTCCCCCATCTTTCCCAACCCATCCTCTCCTCTCAACTTTCTTAGTTTCATAGGTTATGCACTGAATACTATGACTGTATTCTCCCTCCCTAGTAGAAGTGCATAGGTCTGGTTTTGAAATCTGAGAAAGTCAGAGAATGCTTCCTTGGGGATGAATGGCATTGTCAGGGAAATGGAACAATTCACCCTTTGAACAGTCAATTACAATTGGACAATGAAGCCAATTGTGACTTTTTTTTTAAATATCCAAAGCTATAGTCAGTTTAATCACCTAGGCAAGAAGTTGTTTTATTTTTAACCTTAGCTCTCAAATAATAATATTCATATTTATTTTCTGGCCATAAAAATTCTGACTTTTTTGTTTTAATTATACTTTTTTTTACTTGCTATATAGGAATTTACACAGACATGCCTCCACATACAAGTATTCACGTTGCATGCATATATAAAACTACTATGTAACTATACATACTATTACGTAAAAATATACACATGCATATAAACATGACTTTGTTTCAATAGAAATTAAGTTATTTTAACTAGTGAACGCACAAAGGAGGATTTGCAGGATGGTAATAGGCTGTCTGGCAAGATCAAAGAGAGCAATGAATCACAAATGTCAAGTGCAAGTTTATCTAATCTGACATCTTCAGCATTAGGAACTTATCAGGCTATTTTCCATATTGCTGATATAAACATGACTCCACTCAATCTCTTCCCACTTTATTATTTATTTGTTCATTTATTTGCTTGTTAATTCTCTCTCTCTCTCTATTATTTTTTTGTTGGTTCTAGGACTTGAACTCAGGGCCTGACATTCCTGCTTAGCTTTTCCCTCAAGGTTGGTGCTCTACCACTTGAGGCACATTCTTAGCCTTTTGCTGGTTAATTGGAGATAAGAGTTTATGATTCTCTGGGGGAGGCTGGGAAGGGATGGGAAGGGGAAACAAAGGAGGAGGCTACAATGCTTGATAAGAAATATACTCATTATCTTGCCCATGTAATTGTAACCCCTCTGTACAGTATTTTCACAATAAAAAAAGAGTTTATTATTCTCTCAGATTTGTCTGCCTAGGCAGGCTTGGAATCTGGATCCTCAGATCTCAGCCTCCTGAGTAGCGAAGAGTACAGGTGTGGATCACAAGCACCCCCTCCCCAACACCAACAGGTAAGAACTCTTGTGCCTATCTATATAACTCAAATGCTTTTCACTTATAAAATTTAATTTTATTGTCAAGGTGAGGTATACAGGGATTTCAAATATATATATATATATATAT
>NW_012271296.1:5980-6338 GCF_000151885.1 Dipodomys ordii
TTGAATTTGTAGATAGCCTTGGGAAGTATTGCCATCTTCACAATGTTAATCTTTCCAATCCAGGAGCATGGGAGGTTTTTGCCATTTTCTAAGTTCTGTTTTGATTTCCTTTTTTAAGGTTTTCATCATAGAGGTCCTTCACTTCTTTGGTTAACCTTTTTTTGGTTTCTATTGTATAAATTTTATTTTGTATTGTTTTTCTGAGCGATCAAGCAGTTTGATGTTTGTTTAGGGCTAAGTTCTAAGATTTCAGCCTTTTTATGTTTAAAAGGAGGGGGGAGGCGGGGAAGGGATGTGAAGGGTAAACAAAGGAGGAGGCTGCAATGCTTGGTAAGAAATGTACGCATTATCCTGCCCA
>NW_012271297.1:0-374 GCF_000151885.1 Dipodomys ordii
ACCACTTCTGGCTTTTTTCTTTTTGCTTATGTGGTACTGAGGAATCGAACCCAGCCCGGTCTATGTAACTCTTATCCCCAATTAACCACCAAGAAGTTGGAATGCAGCTCAAGTGCCAGAATGCCAGCCTTGAATGAAAAAAGCTAAGGAAGAATAGCCTGGTCATGAGTTCAAGCATCATTACTGAGGCAAACAGACAAACAAGAACCAAAAGGATGAGGAAGTTTCAAAGATTAGACTATCTTTTTTTCCTCTTTGTCAGTGCTGGGGCTTGAACTCTGGGCCTGGGTGTTGTCCCTTAGCTCTTCAGCCCAAGGCTAGCATTGTACCACTTGAGCCACAGCACCAATTCCAGTTTTCTGGTGGTTAATTGG
>NW_012271297.1:3969-5527 GCF_000151885.1 Dipodomys ordii
GCCCGGCCGCGCCGAGGCCCCCCTCACCTGCGAGCCCCGCAGACGCCGCAGCAGCGCGTCCTCGTCTTCCTCCACGTCGCCGAAGACCAGCTCCTCCAGGCACCGCTCCTCGGCCGGTATGTCCTCCTCTAAAGTCTGGCGGTTCCGCTGGCGGAGCCGGCGCTCTGCCTCGGCCGCCGCCGCCGCCGCCTCGAGGGCGGTCGCCGAGCTCGACTGGGCCGGAGGTGTCCGCTGGGATGAAGAAGGGGCAGCCTTCCGGGGCAACCCGCCCCTATCCAGTCTGGCTCTCCCATCTGGCTTTCTTTGAGTCTTCCGGTCAAGCCTGGTGCCGGCTCTCCGGTCCGGTTTCGTACGGTTTCTCCGTTCGGGCGGCATCGCTGGGTTTGGAGAAGAAACGCAGGCGCACACGTGGAGCCCCCGCCGCGCATGCGCAGAGGCGTCACGCCTGCCGCAGCCACCGCTGCGGCCGCCGAAACCCTGAGGGACCGGAAGAAGCCTGCGCAGCCTCTCTCACGTGACTGATACTCCCCCACCCCACCTCACCCCCGCCTCCCTCCTGCGTCACTCCCACTCCGGTCGGCAGCCCCGCCCCGTGTGGGAGTTCCTCCGGGAGAGCCTATCTTCCCGAGTGGAGGGGGAAGCGGCGTGACTTGGGAGTGGAAAATTTTTCCGAGGCAACTCAGTGTTGAAAGGAGCGCAAGAACGACCGAGGACTGACGAGAGGAGACCGAAAGGAACTCGTCTGCTTGCTCCTGACTTAATAACCACCGGGCCTGACGCCAGCCCTCCTTACCTCTCCCTTCCTTCGTCTTGGTACGGCCCGTAGAGTACGGCGCCTGCCGAGGGTCCCACGCTGGAGAAGCGAGAGGAGGGTATGTGGGGAAGTGGGCCAATCGGGGCGCGGGTCACGGCGCAGGCGCGCTGCGGAGGGAGGGCTATGCTAATGTTGTTGATATCCTGGGGCCACCCGAGTTGAAGGGGGGGAAATCCGGGGGCTGCCGCAACCGCCACCGGTCTGGGCCCAACCGGGGCTCCCCCCCCCTGCCCTGTAGTCGCCGCAGTTCCCGGGGAGAGGTGACTGGTGTCCCCAGCTCTGGGAGGGGGCGCCGCGGGCTCGGGGCGCACGGACAACCCCTACCCATGAGGCCCTGATGGAAAACACAAAGGATCTGGTGAGAGCCGAGCGCGGCAGCCGCTTTGTGTGCCAGGTTGCGTGGGGGGGGGACGCCTGCAGCTCCCCGACCCCCGGAACCACCCCCGCAGCTCCCTGACCCCCCAGCTCCCAGGCCTGCTTCTCCCTCCCACGCCCCCCTCCACCTCCGGAGCACCCCTCCCCCTGCCGGCCGTTAAACGTTCCGGGGTTCCCCTCCCCCTCGGTCCCACACTCGCCGGGGTTCTTTCTCTCCACACTCGGAGGGGGTGTGGGGGGGGGAGTGTTGGAAGAAAACAAATGGAGAAGAAAGTTGTTTCTTTTCCTCTCTCCCCTCCCCGCCCCCGCTCTGCCCGAGGAGAAAGGTTGAATCGGTGACTTTTCCATTTTTTAGCCGCCGAGGGTGGG
>NW_012271298.1:0-1292 GCF_000151885.1 Dipodomys ordii
GAGGCCCTGGGTTCGATTCCTCAGCACCACATAAGCAGAAAAAGCCAGAAGTGGCGCTGTGGCTCAAGTGGTAGAGCGCTAGCCTTGAGCTGAAGGGCTGAGACACGGCGCCCAGGCCCAGAGTTCAAGCTCCACAATCGACCAAAAACAACCACAACAGAACAAAAACCCCATCAATTCAGGATGGCTCACAGGATGCTGAGATCCGAAGATGGCAGCTCAGAGACAGGCCAAGAAGCAAAAAAACTAGAAGTGGAGATGTGGCTCAAGTGGTACAGCTACCAGCCTCATAGGGAAAAAAAGCTAATGAGCAGCACTCTTAGTGCTAGGCACACAATCAACCACAGCCCCTGAGGGAGGGAAGAACTGAGTCCAGAATGAGTTGAGTGGTGGGGCCTAGACTCCTAGCTCTTGTGGCAAGACAAGGATGTTGGGGCGGGGTTCCTGGGTTCTGAAGTGGGAGGGGACCCTGGGTTCCAGAGGCTGGGGATCCACACCTCTGTAGTTCCATGTTACTGTCCAGTTCGTCCCCGATGCGCTTGAGACACTCGCTTAGCTTCTTGGTGGACGCATCTTGAGGCACCTGCTCCAAGGCCAGCTCCGGTGTCTCCCCACCCATCCGCCCTGCTCGATCCTGGATGAAACTAGGTTGGGAATGGAGTCGGGGGATGGGAAGGGGAGGGGGAATCAGAATAGGGATTCACCCCGGAAATCTGCCCAAGAATCACACCTCAAACTCACCCCTGAAGCAAATGGGCCCCTGTCTTCATGATCTGCTCAGAGCTGGTGGGCCCTAGAGGAGAAAGGAAGGAGAAGAGGTGGCTGGACTCGGGGGTCCTGGGGCATGGGAGTGCGGGGAAGGAGGGGGACGACTCATGGTTCCTGGAGGAGGACAGGCTGTGGGGACTGGGAGCCCAGGCTAGTGAGTCCCTGATGGATGGGGTCGGGGCGGGAGCCTAGGCCAGTATCCTAGATTCTTCCAGGGGATGAAGCTAGGGGACACTTAGCAGAGGGGGCAGAGGTGAGACCAGCCCCTCCCACCAGGGCCACAGGCAGGAAGTGCCGGCGACAAGCCCGGGCCTGCCCGGGGTGGGCCTGGATCGTGGGATCCCCAGGTGGCTGGGGACCCGGAGGCTCCAGGCAGAAAAGGGTAGGGGCGCCGGAGGCCGGTGAAGGAGGAAGCGAAGGAGGGAGGGCCCGGGAGGCGGGCAGAACGCGGTCAGAGAGTTTCTGTCCCGGAGATCTGGGGGGGAATCGCACGGCCCCCGACCCCACAGCCGGAGGTTCCAGCG
>NW_012271298.1:7422-12305 GCF_000151885.1 Dipodomys ordii
CAGCTCAAGGCTAGAGCTCTACCACTTGAGCCACAGCGCCACTTCCGGCTTTTTTTCTTTTTGCTTATGTGGTGCTGAGGAATCGAACCCAGGGCCTCAAGCATGCAAGGCAAGCGCTCTACCACTGAGCCACCTTCCCAGCCCGGGGTCCTCCTTTCTTCCAGAGCCTGGTAGGTCCCATTTGAACCCTGAGTTCAAACCCCAGTACTAACATTTTTTTTTAAGTCTTTTTCTCTGAAACCTTTAGGTCTTGTTGGCAATTGTCTCCGTCTCCTCTGGTTTGCCAGCTTTCCAAAACTTTTTCCTTGCCAAACAATTCATCCTGAAGCCAATGGCCTGCTCCAAGTGGAGAGGAAGGGATTTGGGGCCCAACTTTCAATACATGCTGCCAAGGAGATTTGGCTACATCCTGTCAAACACACTGACCTGGCTCTGTGTCTGCAGCTATCTTAACCATTGGCAAATTCCTGCATTCCTCCAAAGAAATGATCAGTGGCAATAATCTTTAGTAATGGCAAGCAGTGTTGTGCTGGGCATTAAGCAACCAGGGCTTTCCAACCTCACCTCCATAAGGAAGAGGCCTCGGGATCGAGCCTCGGCAACCATCTCCCGGACTTCTGCCGCAGTCACACCCATGGGCTTCTCACACAGGACAGCCTTGCCGGCTGCCAGGCAAAGTAGCACGGTATCCTTGTGCTGGGGGTGCTGAGTACCAACATAGACTACCTCTAGAATGGAAGGAAGTTTGGAGGTCAGCAGCCCTCTCCACCAAAGACTCTGCACAGGACCCAAGTCATTAGGGGCCTTGCCCCAGCATCCCTAGACTTTCACAGGAAGAGAACCAGTCAAAGCCAACTTGATTACTATATAGTGAGACCCTTTCCCAAAAAGAAAAAGAGTGGAAAGACTAAGCTAATGTTATTACTTCAGACAGGTATGGCAGTTCACACTTGTAATCCTGGCAATGGAAAATCTAAGGCCTCTCTTGAGGTCTGCTCAGCGTACATAGTGAGTTCCCCGCTCACCCACGTTGGGGTCCTTGGCCAGTTCCGCATAGGAGCCGTAGGCTTTGGGGATGTCGTGTTTTCTGGCAAACTCCTTTGCCCGGCTCAGATCGCGCGCAGCCACTGCCACCACCTGGAGGGAAAACAGGGTCAGACTCAGAAGCTCGGGCAGGTGCAGAAGACAAATGGGTGGGAGGCAGGTGAGAGGGGAGGCCCGGGAGTGAGGACCTTCAAGGTGAGAGGGTGCAGCTATGGGGGACGTTTCCCCTGGATACTTGGCTCAGGGGAGTGGCTGGGAAAGACGGCCTAAATCCCCTAAGCTCTCTAGGATGGTTTCTTGTCACCTTAGCACTTAAACCAAGACCCTCCCCTGATCAATTTATGTTTTGTGTGCTGTTCCTGGGGTTTGAACTCAGGGCCTGGGCACTGTCCCTGAGCTTGCTTGCTTGCTTTCTTCTTTTTTTTTTTTGGTGGGTCGTGGGGCTTGAACTCTGGGCGTGGGCACTGTCCCTGCACTCTTCAGCTCAAGGCAAGTGCTCTACCCCCTTGAGCCACAGCACCACTTCCGGTTTTCTAGTGGTTTATTGGAGATAAGAGTCTCACGGACTTTCCTGCCTGGGCTGGCTTTGAACCGCGATCCTCAGATCTCAGCCTCCTGAGTAAGCTAGGATGACAGGCGTGAGCCACTGGTGCCTGGCTTCTTTCTTTCTTTCTTTGGCACTGTCCCTTACCTTTCCTTTCTTTCTTTCTTTCTTTTGCACTGTCCCTTACCTTTCCTTTCTTTCTTTCTTTTGCACTGTCCCTTACCTTTCTTTCTTTCTAAGGCTGGCGCTCTACCACTTGAGCCACAGCACCACTTCCGGCTTTTTTCCTTTTGTTTATGTGGTGCTGAGGAATAGAACCCAGGGCCTCAGGCATGCAAGGCAAGCGCTCTACAACTGAGCCACCTTCCCAGCCCCACTTTTCCTAATTTCTAAAAAAGGTGTAACAGATATGATAGCCCGGGTCCTTTTTTACTTTTTCTTGTGTTTTTCTTTTCTTTTGTTTCTTCCCTGCCCCCCCCCCCCAGTAATGGGTCTTGAACTCTGGGCCTGGGTGCTCTCCCTCAGCTCTTCAGCTCAAAGCTAGCACTCTACCACTTGAGCCACAGCGCCACTTCCGGAATTCTAGTGGGTTTTTATTGGAGATAAGAATCTCAGGGACTTTGCTGCCCAGGCTGGCTTTGAACCAAGATCCTCAGATTTCAGCCTCCTGAGTTGTTAGGATTACAGGCCTGAACCACCAGCGCCCGGCTGAACTACCAGTTCTTAACTCTGTTTTGCAACTCTTAATCTTCCTGTGTCAGCACCCTGGGGTCTATTACGCAAAATATAAGAAACTATAATTATCACCTGGCTGGCCAAGTTCACCCACAACAGATCAGTAGTCAATTTCCTTTGACTTGCAGACATTTAATTAAGACCCTGGTGTCACCTTGGTGTCATCCTGGGAGTCATCGCTCCCAGGTTCATACAGGAGGAACAGGGAAATGATCTTTAGGACACAGCATCACTGCTGGGAAGAAAGAGAGACCAAAAAGCTGGGTGCCGGTGGCTCATCCCTGTCATCCTAGCTACTCAGGAGGCCGAGATCTGAGGATCGCAGTTCAAAGCCAGCCCAGGCAGGAAAGTCCATGAAACTCTTAACTCCAATAAACCACTAGAAAACCAGAAGTGGCACTGTGGCTCAAGCGGTAGAGCGCTCGCCTTGAGCTGAAGAGCACAGGGACAGCGCCCAGGCCCAGAGTTCAAGCCCCACGACTGACCCCCCTCCCCAAAATAAAGAGAAACCAAAAGTTTTCCTTTTGGCAGTATTGGGATTTGAAGCCAAGGTTTCATATTCACTTAGATAGGCACTGTAGCACTCACACTGTATCTCCCAGCCGCAAAAATGTTGCAGGGAAATAGAAGGGCAGAGGCAACAATCCTGAGATTATGGTTGAAAGCCAACCTTGGTAGATAGTGGTGGGCATTACCAGGAGTTTAATCTCACTGCCACTCCTAATGATTACAATCAAACTGGGCAAAAAAAACCATTTTTTTTTTTACCCAATTAAGAAAAGCAGATGGGGGGCTGGGAAGGTGGCTCAGTGGTAGAGCGCTTGCCTTGCATGCCTGAGGCCCTGAGTTCAATTCCTCAGCACCACATAAGCAAAAAGAAAAAAGCTGGAAGTGGTACTGTGGCTCAAGTGGTAGAGCACTAGCCTTGAGCTGAAGAGCTGAGGGAGAGCGCCCAGGCCCAGAGTTCAGGCCCCATGACCGGACCCAAAAAAAAAAAGGAAAAGCAGATGGTCAATCTCAATTACTCAGGAAGTTATGACGCAGAAGATCACACAGTTCAATGCCAAATGGCAGAAAAAAAATCTTCAAGTCTCTATCTTCAATTAACAATCAAAATGCTGAGCTGGAGGGATGGCGCAAGTGGTAGAGCATCACCAATAAGCAAGAAAGCTGGAGGATTGCCCTCATTAGGCTCCCAGTTTGAACACTAATAGCTGCACACAAAAATTACAAAGCTGGGACTGGGAATGTGGCTTAGTGGTAGAGTGCTTGCCTAGCATTCATGAAGTACTGTGTTTGATTCCTCAGTACCACATACACAGAAAAAGCTGTAGCTTAAGTGGTAGAGTGCTAGCCTTGCGCAAAAATAGAAGCGCGGGGACAGTGCCTAGGCCCTGAGTTCTAGCTCAGGATTGTCAAAAAACAAAACAAAACACAAAGCTAGCTGAGGAGCCCATTTATACAATCAGAAAGAGAGTGTGCAGCCAGGCATAGGTGGCTCACGCCTGTAATCCTAGCTACTCAGGAGGCTGAGATCTGAGGATTGAGGGATTCAAAGCCAGCTTGGGCAGTAAAGTCTGTGAGACTCTTATCTCCAATTAAACTCCAAGTAGTGTTGTGGTTCAAAGTAGTAGAGTACTACCTTTGAGCTGTTAAGAGCTCAGGGACAATATCCAGGCCCAGAATGAAACAAAACAAAATGGAACCAGGTGCTGGTGGCTCATGCCTGTAATTCTAGCTACTCAGGAGGCTGAGATCTGAGAATCACGGTTCAAAGCCAGCCTGGGCAGGAAAGTCTGTGAGATTCTTATCTCCAATAAACCACCAGAGAACCAGAAGTGGCGCTGTGGCGCAAGTGGTAGAGTGCTAGCCCTGAGCTGAAGAGTTGAGGGACAGCGCCCAGGCCCAGAGTTTACGGCCTACAACAGACCCCCCCCCAAAAAAAAATATTGGAAAGCCATTATTCTACTTATTGCAGAAAGGGAAATTTAAATTGTAAGTTTTATTTTATTTTTTGGTCGATGGTGGGGCTTGAACTCAGGGCATTTTGTGCTCTCAAGGCTAGGTGCTCTACCACTTGAGCCACAGCACCACTTGTCCAGTTTTTGAGTGGTTCAGTGGAGATAAGAGTCTCATGGGAACTTTTTTGCCTAGGCTGGTTTAGAACCCCGATCCTCAGATCTCAGCCTCCTGAGTAGCTAGGACTATAGGCATGAGTCACCAGCACCTGGCAGGTTTTATTTGCTGGTACCTTAGATGAAGGAGGTCAGGAATGGTCACACCTGAGACCTCTAAGCCAAAGTTCTCAAATACCAATGACTGCTGCTGGGTGATTCAGGCTTAAGGACAGAAGCCACACCTTTCCTATTTTTTTTTTTTTTTGTCAGTTGTGGGGCTTGAACTCTGGGCCTGGGCGTTGTCCCTGATCTCTTCAGCTCAAGGCAAGTGCTCTACCACTTGAGCCACAGCGCCACTTCCATTTTTCTGGTGGTTCATTGGAGATAAGAGTCTCATGCTGGGGCTGGGAAGGTGGCTCAGTGGTAGAGCGCTTGCCTTGCAT
>NW_012271299.1:0-3151 GCF_000151885.1 Dipodomys ordii
AGCTGTGGCTCAAGTGGTAGAGCGCTAGCCTTGAGCTGAAGAGCTGAGGGACAGTGCCCAGGCCCAGAGTTCAGGCCCCACGACTGGACCAAAAAAGAAGAAGAGGATCCTAGTTCTAGGCCAACCCAGGCACAAATGTAAATCTGTAACATTGAGTTTCAAATTTTGGAGATGATGTTCTATGCCAAGAAATTTGTATCTTTAGAGCTATTACTTTCTTCCTTTTTCTTTTTTGTTGTTTGACTACATAGCTAGGCTGCCTTGAACTCACAAGACTATTTCCTCAGCCTCTCAAACGCTGGGATTATAGGCATGCATTATACCACAGGGTTGACAGCCTTCTGTTTTAGAAGGTAGTTTCTATAATTCAGAATTTAGACTCCTACAGGTCTATGTGTTAAAGGCATGGTTCTCAGGGTAGGAAGTGGTGAAATACTGGGACATGGAGCCCAGTGGGAGGTCTTTAGGTCTTTTTGGGGATGGGGGGGAGTGTGCTCTCAAAGAGAACTGTGGGATATGACACTCCCCTCTCCCAACCCTGGACTTGTGGTATAAGTGCTTTTGGTCTACTACATATCATGATGGACTGTCTGATCACCACCAAGGCTAACCAGTCATGACATGGAATCATTAAAACTGTGAGCCAAAGTAAGTCTTTTTTTTTTCCTTTTTTAAAACTGTATTTTCTTTTTTGGTACTGGGGATTGAACCCAGGCTGTTGTACTTGTTAGGCAAGTGCTTTGTCACTGAGCTACCTCCCAGTCTGCCTTTTCTTTCAATAAGTTAATCATCTCAGGTATTTCATTATAGTGATGGAAAGCTGACCAGCACAGGAGTTAACATGCTTCTATAAGGAGGTTATACAATGACTCGAATCAACTTCACTGCATAAAATTGGAATGAATTGTGTGAAGTTACCCTTCTATTAGCACCTCCACATTTTATGTCCTGCTGGTAAAAATTTCCAAACTATTTGAGAAGAGTCACCTATATATAAAATCTTACTTAGCTTAAACTTTTAGAGCTCTGTTAATTAACAAGGAGTCTTGGTTAGCTTCTCAAGCAGATAACTTATCTGCATAAAGCTGCAGGAAGGTCATTTATAAAAACAAAAATTCAACAAATTACAGGATCTTTTCCTAAAGGATTTATCTTTTCTTTTTGTTCACATGTATTAAATGTATGAAAGGGTTCCATTGTGACATCCCCCTGCACGTGTTTAATGAACTTTGATTCTATCCACTCCCTCTGTTGCCCTTAAGGGTTTATCTGAAAGCCTGATTCGCATCCAGAGAGTGTCTTCTCTCATCACAGGCTCTGAGTCCATGCAGCAGCACTGAGCTGCTAAGCCAGAGTTCCAAGGCATCTCTGAAGCCCTTCAGGAGTACATATTAAATAAGATATATTGGTACAAGAATGAAAAGTGAAATAAAGAAATTCCCAAATCGGTATTAGAGACAAAAGATGATTAGAGATAAATGCATAGCCTTACATGCTTTTATGATTAAATCAGAAAAATGAAGAACTAGAGGAATCGAGTATTCTCCTTAAGAAAGAGAACAAAGATCTTCAAGTGATTAAATAAATAAGCATAAGAAAGATAAAGCTGAAATCAATAATACCTGTAATGAGCCAGGCACTGGCAGCTCACTACTCAAGAAGCAGATAACTGAGAATTGTGGTTGGAAGCCAGCCCCACAACAAGCTGGAACTGGTGGTATGGCTGGTGTGCCAGCCTTGAGTTAAAGAGCTGGACAGTAACTTTGCCATGAGTTCAAGCCCTGAAAATTGCTGAACAGTAACTTTGCCATGAGTTCAAGCTCTGGTACCATCACAAAATAATGATAATGCTTCTAATAATAATACAGGTAATGCAAAAATGTATAGAATGTGTTGTAAGTACACCCAGATCAAAACCTTTTTCAGATTAATAACAAATAGTCGCAATGAAAAAGCAAAGCCCTAACCCATATATAACTAGAATGTAAAAGGAAACAAAGGCAGAGATACTTGGAAACTTTATAAGAAAAACCAGTGAAGCAGCTTTAAAACATCAAAGCTGATGATGATGATGATCAAAGACTCATAATAAATACCACACAGGGCATCACATGGAGCACTGTATATAGAGCCTGGCATTAATTAAGCTCATTAAGTGCCAGCTGCCAACACCAGTAATGCATACAGAAGAAAAGGAAGACTTTCCAATGTCTTTATACTCACCTCCATTGTAAAACCTATGACTTTGAAACATTGCTCAACTAATTCATACTGAGATTTATAGAAACTGTTATTCGTCATGTCCTGTACTGTTCTCAGGTAGTCATTTTGTAGGTACCTGAAGGAAAAGATGAAAGGAAGAATAACTACCTGAGATTACATGGCATTATGTGATAGCATTATGGAAATAACTCTTGGAGGAGTACCTGGGAGGCTTATTTTCAGGCAGTTTGTAAAGGGCTAGTTTCTTCTTTCCAGCTAAACCGGCATAGATGTAGTAAAAAATATGAAAGTTTTTTTCTCCACTGAAAAATAGAAGATGTTTTCAGGAAGGTGATTAGTAAGTATATATTTATTAATTGTTAAAGCTACCTGCAAGTACAATGATTAGAATAAAAACAACTGTGAGCCCCCATGTGGGCCTCCCAAAACACTGTATTTTGGCTTTCTATGGTTGTTCTTACCATTATTCTCAACAGATTCCAGACTTGATATAAGTCAGTGAATATTCATTACTAAGTAAATTTCAGGCATTGCTCTAAGCACTGGGCATAGAGCAAGAGCCAAATAGTCAAAAGTCCTTAACCTCTTGATGTGCTTACTTGTTGGGAGAAAGAGAAAGAAGATAAATAAAGTACTAACTTATCAAAGTGAATCACCATAATTGCTTAAGGTAAGCATAATTTCCCCACTTTATCTACCAGGAAACTGAGACTGCAAACTAGACAACTCCCAAAGTCAAAGAGCCGATGATTATTCCAGAGTCAAATCTATTTGACTCACAAGTCTTCAACTATATTTTATAGTATTTTTCTGAGGCTCCATTTTCTCATTTAAGTTAGGAATCCCTTCTCCCTCCCTCCTTCCTTCCCTTGCTCCCCTCCATACATCTTCCTGTTTGCCTCCCTCCCTCTCTTCCTCCCTCCCTCCC
>NW_012271299.1:3201-6055 GCF_000151885.1 Dipodomys ordii
TCCCTCCCTCCCTCCCTCCCTTCCTTCCTTTCTTCCCTCCCCCAGTCTTTCTCGTTGCCCATCCTGGTACTTGAGCTTGAACTCGGGCCTAGGTGCTTCTTTTGCTTAAGGCTAGCACTCTACCACTTGGACCACAGTGCCACTTCTGGCCTTTTCTGAACAGTTTATTAGAGATGAGAGTCTCATGGACTTTCCTGTCCAGGCTGCCTTGGAAACACAATCCTCAGATCTCAGCCTCCTGAGTAGCTAGAATTACAGACATGTGCCATTGGCACCCAGCTTTCCAAAAGCTTCTTTATGAGTGATGTGATTTGGGATATGAACCCAATGCTGTAAATACAAAGCAGCTCACTACTCATGACTTTGCCAGTACTCAGTGTTAGGTATATTAAATAGGTAGGTTTCATTAGGTAGCTGATGAAGAGAACACCATAAGCTATTCAGGCAGGAAAAGAAGTTTATTTACCAAACTGCTGCTCCTGCTGTGCATGGTGGAGAGGCATGGCTGAAAAAGGAAAAGGGGCAACGCACCCCTGGGCCAGGACTTATCTAGGCCAGGGACAGGAAGAGGTATGGTCAGGTGGGGGAAAGGTGTGGTCACACTGGATCCGATGTGACCTCAGGGTCTGGGACCCTCCTAAGGTCACATGGGAGGCATGTGACCAGAAGTAGCACAGGATGTGACCTAGCAGGAGGGGAAGGTGACTGCTTCCAGGTCTGCCAGTTACCTAGGTAACAGATACTGGGCAGAAACTTAGTCAAGAGGTAGGGAAGTGTCCCTGTGCAGACCTTACACTCAATGTATAACTTTTGTAGGAAGAAAAATGGAACACCCTCAAAGTAAGCCCACAGCAATGCACATCCTAACTGAAATACTGTGCCTTTCTAAGAAAAGGGCAAAATGAAAAGTGATATGTAATACTCTCAAATACATAAATGAATATGTAATTCCAGAATTATATTAATCTCCTCACATGTTACAACCTCTGAAACAACTCTCCAAATAAGAATAACTCATTGGGCTTGAATTCTGGCACTTGAAAGCATTTGAAGAAAAAAGTGATTTTTAAAGAAGGAAAATGAAATAAAGGGAGACTGCAAGCACTGCTCCAGTGCTAGAACACCAGCTATGCACAAGAAAGCCAAGTGAGAGCAAGAGGCCCTGAGTTCAAGCCTTAAAACTGGCAAAAGAACCAAACAGAGAACAACAACAACTAGGTACTTTGTTTCAAGGCCATTAACATATTGGGTGAAGTAAAGTTTAGTTATTGGTCTAAAGACACACAGCCAGAAACAAACAGTGCCAATGTCTTTTACCTACATACTCCTAACCTCACCAGAAATCATGTTTAAAAAGAAGGGGAAAGTAGTTCATGGATGCTCAATGCTTTGACTAGTAGGGGGAGGAGGATGTGGTGCGGAAGCAGAGGAAAGAGGGGGGTGGAGGGAGGGAGAGGTAGAGGAAGAGGGAGAGAGGGGAGAGATAAAAAAGGGAGAGGGAGAGAGGGGAGAGAGAGGGGAGGAAGAGGGAGAGAGGAGAGGGGAGAGAGAGAAGGAGAGAGAATGAGAGAGAGAAGGGAGAGAGGGAGGGTGGAAGAGAGAGAGAGGGAGAGGGAGAGAGGAAGAGAGGGGAGAGAGGGAGGGAGAGGAAGAGGGAGAGGAAGAGGGAAAGAGGAGAGGGGAGAGGGGGGAGGTAGAGAGAGAGAAAGGAGAGAGGGAGGTAGAGAGAGAGAGGGGAGAGAGGGAAGGAGAGTGAGAGGGAGAGGGAGAAAGAGGAGAGAGGGGAGAGGAAGAGGGTGGGTGGGTAGGGGAATCTCCACTGCAGAACACTGGCCCTAGAGGCAAGGTGCTGAGCAGGCAGATGAGACAATCTTGCTATTTCATTTATAATGAAAGCTTCCTCTTTCCAAAATGGACTTGAAACAGCTACTGACAAAGGACAAATCCAAGGAAGTCAGAAAGATAGCCTTAAAAAAGCAGAACTGCTAGGCCTGTAATCCTAGCTACTCAGAAAGCTGAGATCTAAGGATCGCAGTTTGAAGCCAGTCTTGGCAGAAAAGTCAGTGACACTGATTTTTTTTTATTTTGGTCCATCATGGGGCTTGAACTCTGGTCCTGGGTGCTGTCCCTGAGCTCTTCAGTTCAAGTAAAGCACTCTACCACTTGAGCTACAGCATCACTTGCGATTTTCTGGTGGTTCATTGGAGATAAGAATCTCATGGACTTTCCTGCCAGGGCTGGCTTTGAACTGAGATCCTTAGATTTCAGCTTCCTGAGTAGCTAGGATTACAGGCATGAGCCACCAGTGCCCTGCTGGTAAGACTCTTATCTCCAATAAACCACCAGAAAACCAGAAGTGATGCTGTGGCTCAAGTGGTAGAGTGCTAGCCTTGAGCTGAAGAGCTCAGAGTTCAAGCCCCATGACCACCACCACCAACAACAAAAAAGCAGGACTGATTTTGTTTGGCTTTGACCTAATCTTTCTTTTAAAAAATCTACTATTTGGGCTCTTTATAGAATCTGGTATATTTCAGTTACTTCATACATAAACACTTGCATACTGCCAATTGTTTTTACTGACAGGTTCATAGGCACATTAGAAATGGGTACTTGCAAGAGGTAGAGTGAGGCCAAGGAGAGAGGGGTAGAGGAATGAAGGGAAATAGGGAGAGAGAATGCAGTCAAGAATTCATTGTGTATACCCCAAAATCAAGAAAAATAGTGGCACTCAGTAGGCCCTATGTTGAAAATGAACTTGGCTGGGAAGGTGGCTCAGTGGTAGAGCACTTGCCTTGCATGCTCGAGGCCCTGGGTTCGATTCCTCAGCACCACATAAGAAAAAAGCCGGAAGTGA
>NW_012271300.1:0-1326 GCF_000151885.1 Dipodomys ordii
AATGAAGCTTCGGCCCTCAGGTGGAGAGGCTGGCTGAAAAAAGAGCTCATTGGATCAAAACAAAACAACACAAAATGCTCATCAGGGCCATGTGTCCAAGATTCTTCCAGTCTAGAATCATTGTAGGGGGTAGGAGAGGGAAAGAGAGGGAGGAGAGAAAGAGGCAGACGAGGTCCCAAGGTCCTCTCATAGACACACCCTCAAAGATTTGAGGAAGTGCTACACGACTCCATGTGATGAAGATTCTATTATTTCACCATAGCACGACCTTGGGGTGCCAATCTTTATTTAACACATAGTCCTTTTGGGGACACTTAGCAGCTAAACCATGACAGAAGGTTTTACACTTGTAAAAATGTACGAGCTCCATTCACAAGATGAAAACTGGAAAGAAAACATTTGTCCAGTAATAGAAGGGAAATATTAAGTCAAAGGGCTATTATACAGAAGTCAAACAAAGGACTCAGAAGGTCTAAAGCCTTGCCATATTTTGCCATTTCTAATTGTTTTAATTGAAAAATAAAATTGTGTATATATTTATTGTGCATTGTATGATGTGTTGATATGCATATATTCTTGAAGGCATAAATAGAGGGAATTAACATTTATATAGACTTCTGTACAGTCAGAACATCAGCATCTACCATTAAGCAAGTTTAATTCAGTTTATCTCACCATTCCATGTGACAGATTTAGTACTACAGACTCACTTCTCAATCAAGACCTTACTTTATTGGCCTAACAGCTATTTGCTTAACTTCACACACTTTTAGCAAAATTCTACCATTCAGTATTTCTAAAATGTACTCTTTTCAACGGCAGATGCTACTAAATTGGAGATTAAAGTCCATAAAGCACCATTTTATTTTTTATCTTAGACATGAAAGTATCTGGAATATACAACATGTGATCAAAGCTATTTGTCAAAGAAATTTATTGCTTGAGATATATATGTTAATGCTTTGGTGGTAGTTTCTTGTTTATTGATTCTGTATTTTGACATGAAGTTCTAACCTCTTTAGCTACTATTAAGAGATAAGTGAGAATTATTTGTTTTCCTTCTTTCCTTACTTTCCTCTATACCTCTCTCCCTCTCCCTATGTCCTCCAATCTCTTCCTTCCTTTTCCCTTCTTACTCCATTTTTCCTCTCTTTTCTCCTCCTTGAATCTCTTTCCTTATTTACCCATTATTTAGTTTGACAATTTTGGAATCTCCCCAATTGTTCTTCTTTGCCTAGGAAATTTGTTGATCTGATTAGAGAATGGATATAGGAAAATATAAGGAAGAAAAAATAGCTGGATGGGATGACAATGGAATCCAACGTC
>NW_012271300.1:5481-6039 GCF_000151885.1 Dipodomys ordii
ATGCCTCCATCAGAAAGAATGACACTGCCCCATTTGTTAGAAAATGGAAAGACTTGGAAAAATTATATTATGTGAAGTAAGCCAGGCCCAAAGAAACATAGGTCCCATGGTTTCCCTTATTTGCAATAACTATTATATGTCTAAGTCAAGCAGAAAAGGTCAGATAAATTGATGTTAGGGAAATGAACCCTAAGATACATATTCAAATGTTTTTTTCTTTCATGCAATTGTTTCTAACATATTTATAAGATTATGTCTTTGTTGCTTTGTATGTCCCTCTCCCAGGTATAACCCCTGCTTTCACTGTATTTGATGTCGGTATAATTTGTGGAGGGGAAGGGCAAAAAAACGTTTAAATAGGGATACAGGTGGACCCATTGCAACAATAAGATGTACAAGTTGTTATGTCGAAAAACAAACTACAACTTTTGGGGATGGGGATGGGAAGGGCTGGGAAGGGGTAGAAAGGGGAAACAAAGGAGGAGGCAACAATGCTTGATAAGAAATATACTCATTACCTTGCCCATATAATTGTAATCCCTCTGTATGGTAGTTTCA
>NW_012271301.1:0-1653 GCF_000151885.1 Dipodomys ordii
GCTGTGGCTCAAGTGGTAGAGTGCTAGCCTTGAGCTGAAGAGCTGAGGGACAGCGCCCAGACCCAGAGTTCAGGCCCCACAACCGGACCCAGAAAAAAAAGAATTTTAGACAAAATAAATGCTTGCAAGTTGGACAATATGTAAAGGCACATATGTAAAGGGCTGCTGCCACCCACCCTGCAGACAGGAACCCAGTTGGGGCCATCTTCACTGCTGGGCCTTGCAGTGGAATGGCTTTGGGATCACACAGACTTGGAGTTTCTACTGGGAGAAGATCTAGGCTTAACAGGAGTACTAATAAAGAAAACTTTAGTTTGAAAGGTGCATTTATTACTACTGTTCCTGCTGAGGAGGGTCAGCAGGGCAAACCCACCACCTCTCCACCTCCTGCCCCAGGCACTGTGCTTAGTCTGCAGGTATGGAGAGTGCAGCCAACTCTAGCACAGAGGGTCAGTGTCATCCTAGGCCCAGACCAGATTTCTGGTCCAAAAATGCAGTGTGGGTGGCAGCAGCCCATGTGCCTTTACATATTGTCCAACTTGCAAGCGTTTGTCTTTATGACTGTCATGAGGACTTAGGTTCTTTAGAGAGAGAGACAGAGACCGAGAGAACTGTTGACACAGTGGTTTACACCCACCCCTTGGACAGGGAATTTGCCTATGGTTGTGAGCTGAAAGGGTTAGTGAGCTGCTAGTATTGCTAATGGCAGAGTTGATCCCTTGCTTGCTTCATACTTGGATTTCAACAGACTCTAAATTGTTGGGGAAGAGACTGACTGTACTCATGGCTAACTTGGAAATATAAAAACAAAAACTGTCCTAAGTCACAAAGGATCCCTGTGGTCAAAACAGTATATGTTCCAGCTACAGAGAGCAGACTGCTCTTAGCTTGCACAGCACCTTAGGGGAGGGAAGAATGTGAGGATAGGGGTTGGAGTGGAGAGAACAAACAGAATGGGAATTTTGTCATCCAGGTGGCTTTAGGGTCCTAAAGAGAGTGGCACTGGGGAAGTCTGAATGGATCTTATTTACGTAGGAGTTCCCTGTAGATAAATTACTGATCCCCCCACTACTATCCCCAGTATGTAATGGCTGAACTAATATGCAATCAACTGCATTGTATCTAAAGCCTTAGAATTAGTCAGGTGCTCCCCCCACCCAATTCCATTTCTTACCCTTTAATCCTACCTGATCTTTAACAAATTTTTTAATAATTCTAAGGATAATCTCTATTTTGTTGTGCTTTTTTGTAACTGTTTTAAATAGATCAATTTTAACTTATTGTTGTTCTGTAATGCAGACTGAGAGCAAGGTTTTAAATTTAAAAATCTATCCAAATACAATCTATTTAAACTAAACACTTTATACATGTTAGCCTTTATCTCTAATGAGTCAGTAATAACCTAAATATAATTTTCATGAAAAAAATTAGCGGAAATTAAGCCTCTCCTGGAAATCATCCACAAATGTTAATTTTTCAAAGGATTTTTTTCAAGGGATTCATTTTGATATTACTTTCATCTATAAGATCTCATATTTCATATCACATAATAAGATATTTGCACTTGGAAGTGGCGCTGTAGCTCAAGTGGTAGAGCGCTCGCTTTGAGCTGAAGAGCTGAGGGACAGTGCCCAGGCCCAGAGTTCAAGCCCC
>NW_012271301.1:4373-9079 GCF_000151885.1 Dipodomys ordii
GGCGCTGTGGCTCAAGTGGTAGAGCGCTAGCCTTGAGCTGAAGAGCTGAGGGACAGTGCCCAGGCCCAGAGTTCAGGCCCCATGACCGGACCCCCCAAAAAATGTATTTTTATTGTAAAGATACTGTACAGAGGAGTTACAGTTACATGAGTAAGGTAAGGAGTACATTTTTTTATCGAACATTGTTACCTCCTCCTTTGGTTTTCCCCTACTGTCTCTTCCCTCCCTACATCCCCAACTCTCCCCCACCATAGTTGTAAAGTTCGTTTTCAACATAGTGTCTTGTACATCTCATTGTTACAATGGGCTAACCTGTATCCTTATTTCTGCTTTTTGTTATTTTCCTTCCCCTCCCCAAATTAGAAAAATGTATATATTTCTCTTGTCTGTTCTTCTTCCGTGGTATAACCCCTGTTTTCACTGCATTTGATTCTGGTGCCCTGCATCTTGTATATACTTGTAGATTAATAGGCACATTCTAATTATTATAAATGAGGGAAACCATGCAACCTATGTTTCTTTAGGTCTGGCTTACTTCACTTAATATAATTTTCTTCTAAGTCTTTCCATTTCCTTACGAATGGAGCAATATACACAGTATTTCTCTTCTTATTTTAAAGCTAAGTCTATTTTATTTTTTTAATAAAAGAGAGTTAACAAATTATGTCGCTTGTCTAAGGTCTAAGCTAACAAAACCTCAGTTGTCTAAGAACTAAGCATTCTTCACCATATAAAAAGATACTTCAAAAATTAATTAAACAACTATTGACAATTTTGCATGTCCATACACATTAGGTCTTGCTCAGGTTTCAGTTTGTAAGGGGTTTCACGTGCTCTATGTATTCAATTGCTACAAAATCTAACCCAAATAAATTGATAAATTATCTCCTGGAATTGTTTAAAAAATAACAGTTCAGGAGAACAAAATCCTCATTATAAAACTACAATTTTAAAATATGCTACTCAAATACATGTAAAACATACATATATACATACACAAACAAAATAATTTTTTAAGTAGGCTGTGGTCCTGTTCTGAATGACTAAGTTTCCATCCCTCAAACAGTTTACAAAATGACTTCTTATCTCCTAATGACCACTTTTTGGGGATACTTATGTCTTCACAGTATCCAGACCCACTTCAGAAGATCACATGATCCCATGGCTCATTGTATGCAGAGCATATTTACACCAATCTGCTTATTCAGATTAATTAACAAATTAATTTCAGTATGATAACTCAATGCCCTTTAGTTCCTAAAGTTACAAATTAAAACTCAGAAATAAAGTACACAAAATCTTTATTTCTGGACCTACTCTATCTCCAAAACACTGTGTCCAATATTTATTCAACGTTTCTTTCATGATACCAGAAAAAAAATATACCACCACATATTTAAAACATCTCTATTTTCCCAGACTTTGAATATGTTATATGTTGTCCATCCAACACTTAGCTGCTGACCTGGACTGCAATTGGGTGGTACTTTATTAAGCTATTTGGTGTATTTCTTAATTCTCTCAATAAATTTGTTTTGCATTCTCACTGAGTTTTCTATATTCTCATCAAAGCAAACATAATGTCATATTCCTTGTTTAGTTTCTGTTTCCTTAAAAATCTATACTTGCTCTATGATCAGAATTAGGCTTTTTCTATAAATTAATATTATTAAATAGTCAACCTACATCATAAAGGGTCTCTTTGAAATGAATGGGATGAGTGAATGAATTCTTCCTTTTTGCCTATTGTCTATATGAAGATAAGCAAAAAGAACTTTGAATGCTGGTTTTGCTCTATAGGATGGGAGCAATTCAACCTAACTCAGATTATTATTCTTAGAAAGATATTTAAGTAAATCCTCTAAATTGAATATTCTACAATTGCTTCCTCAAGACATTTACATATTAAAGGCAATTTATAGACATCAATTCAGCTTAGAATTCAAAATCAGAGAGCTTGCAAATAGCATGATTTTAGATTGCTTATCATATTACACAATACTGGAAACTTCTTATAAAAGAGGTGAAGATTTTAACATATCTCACTATTTAAACATAACTCACCAATTTTTAGAAAATCTTGGATGAGATCTAAGAGATGTTTAACATAAACTAACATCTTTAGGAGCTAATATTTGGGAGTCATTCAGTTTTCACATAGATGGAGTCCTTAAGAGGTTAAGTTTACTATTATATAATTTCTTTTCTTAAGACAACTCAGAATTTGAAGAAAAAGTTATTTATTTTATGAAAGCTATGATAATAAAATATTTCCAAGTCTTTATCATAATGACCAGGTTACCTATATAAATATGATTTTATAGTACTATAGCTGAATATTTATCTCTTATTTCCATAACAAACTTATCTCAAAAATGGGAATTACACATACAGCACTTTTTTATGTAGCACAGCATGAAAATAATAGATTTTCATAGAACTTCAAAGCAGAAATCATAAATGATATTTATTAAGAACAAAAGTACTGAAAACCTACAATTCAATAAAATAGTCTCATATTATTAGATTTGTAAAACATTAAATGACTTAGAGGCTAGTCATGCATGACAATACCATAATGAATAAGATAATAAAATGCAAGTCCACTTATCCAGTGTGGTCATTAGGCAAATGAAAATCTCCCAAGTATTTCTTCAGAGAAACAAATAATATATGAAAATATTTTCTACTCAAGAATGTTATCTGAAATAACTCATCAAATCATTTCTTTGCTCCAAATGATAGAAAGCAGTGTCAATGTCAGTATGTATCTTGCTTTTAGTTAAATTAGTCAAAATCTGTGTGTCCTTTGAATGCACTGAAACTTCAGGTTTGTCATAATATCTTGATGCCTTTTCCTTAAATATTTAGTAATCTATTTAAATATAAAATGCTTACATTAAAAGACACTGAAAGACAACTAAAATTCTGGATTAAAAAATGTAAATTATGCCAGGTGCAGGTGGCTCATGCTGTAATCCTAGCTACTCAGGAGGCTGAGATCTGAGGGTCACAGTTCAAAGTCAGGCCAGGCAGGAAACTGAGACTCTTATCTCCAATAAACCCCAGAAAACCAGAAATCGTCCTGTGGCTCAAATGGCAGGGCATTAATCTTAAACTGAAGAGCTCAGGAACAGAACCCAGGCCCAGAGTTCACGCCCCATGATCAAAAAGGAAAAAAATAAAATAAAAGTAAAATGTGAATATATTTATTTTTTATGTGTTAATATTTATTTTGGCAGTTATGGGGTTTGAACTCAGGGTCCTTTACTTGCTAGGAAATCTTTCTACCATGTGGCATCCTACCAAATGATAATTTCTCCAGAATCCATCAGAAAAGTAAGTTCTTTAGGCAAACAAAATATCTGAAATTCCTTATCTGACAAGTTGCTAAGAACAGAGAGGGTTATGTACCGAGTAGAAGAGAAAGAGACAGCAGAGGAGAAAGGAAAACTTTCAAACAAGAGGAAAAAAAAATAATCTAGAGTAAATTTTCAAAGGACAAGTGTGAGGAGAATGTCAGTTGTAGTCCCTGGGTCTTCAACAACAGGAATTTGCACTCTCACTAACGCTTTTTTGTGTTCCAATGTGTTGGCGAGAAGGACTGGTTTAGGTGTTTAGAGGAGTTCTTTAATTAAACGTAAGGGAGTATTTCATTGGACAGGGGAAGTTCATTTTTGATCATTAAATGCTACGTGTTATTTTTGAAATGTTAATAAAAGTCTCAGGATTAACCTTGGCCTTATTTCCAACCAGGTCCAGCAAAACACCAGGTGCACACTCCCCGTGCTTGGCCTCAGGCAGGTCATTCTACGTAGGCCTGGCTGAAAGTCCCCTCACCCCAGTTGGAGCATTCCAGTCTGGGCCTGGCCAATGGTGCCTGCTCCTGGCCCCCAAAAGACCATAGTCTGGTTCATTATCATTATTGTTGTTGTTGTTGTTATTTTCTGTTTCTTCATTAAGCCTGACCCTCCAACTCCACCTCCTCATACAACCTCTTTTCCCGCGGGAAGATTGCTCCTGGCTGCAGTATCACAGTGAACAGTCCTGCTTGTTGAAGATTGAGTCCTGCCTGTGTCTTCTTCTCCATTTTTGTAACAATTACAAGTAGAAACAGGTGTGGACAGAATCAATAAGTTTTAAAACAGAGCACAATATGTCATCCTAAATGAAATAAAATAAGAAGAAAAAATTGAGTTTGATAAAATATCAGTCTAACATACATTTCAAAAGCAAACACACACACACACACACACACACACACACCTGGACATAGCATAAACTGCTGAAAATAAAACATAAAAAAGTTATAATTCATAACCTAAATTTAAAAAGCAAACTACATTTACTGCAAAGGCTAAGCAAAACAGAATGTGTTGACATGATGTTCCTAAATACTGAAAGAGAAAAACCTACTGATTCTGAATTTCAAAAGAGCATCAGAAATGTCATAGTGAATGCAAGCATGATTCTCTTTTACATTTTCAGTCATTTTGGAGATACTTGACTGTCTAAAAGAAAAACAACAGCATACTTATATATTTATAAAACATGCAGAAATAACATACATGATAACTGTGCTTAAAAATGAAAACAATGGGGCTGGGAAGGTGGCTCAGTGGTGGAGCGCTTGCCTTGCATGCCTGAGGCCATGGGTTCGATTCCTCAGCACCACATAAGCAAAAGGAAAAAACCCAGAAGTGGCA
>NW_012271302.1:0-464 GCF_000151885.1 Dipodomys ordii
GGGGGGGCAGTCTAGGGCTTGAACTCAGCCTGGGGCAATCTGTCCGTGAGCTTTGGTACTTTATTGGAGATAGCTTCCTACAAGTGCTGGCTTTTAGCCACATTCCTTAGATTTCAGTCTCCTGAGTACCTAGGATTAAAGGCATTTGCCACCAAGGCCTTGTTTGGATGTAGGTTTTGACAAAGATGATTGTGTCACCTTGAACATCAGTACTAGAGAAGGTCTGAGGTATTGGAAGCACCTGGGAACATGGAGGTCTTGAGCTACAAGAGACTATGGGGGCAGGAATGACCTCTTCAGCGGGAAATTAGCAGAGCAAATGTGCTGGACAAGCTGGGTGTTGGTGGCTCACACCTATAATCCTAGCTACACAGGAGGCTGAGATTTGAGGATCACGGGTTCAAAGCCAGCCCAGGAAGGAAAGCCCATGAGACTCTTATCTCCAATAAACCACTCAAAAAAAA
>NW_012271302.1:3584-5038 GCF_000151885.1 Dipodomys ordii
GATCCTCAGATCTCAGCCTCCTGAGTAGCTAGGATTACAGGCGTGAGCCACCAGCGCCCGGCCCACCCATGGTTTTTAAAAACTAAAAATAAAAGAAAAAGAGATCGCTGAGTGTGGAGTCACCTACTTACCCCATTGGGCACAAGAGCCATACTGGCTTTGGGTAGGGCCTCAGGCCCTTGAGGGTGAGCTGGCTTGCTCAAAGCTTCTCTGACAATTCCTTGTCCCTAAATAGAGACTGAGCACCACAGGGATGGAGATGAGAGTGTTTAACCTATTTGCTCACTCAGTAGCATTCACTATGAGCCAGTCTGGGGAAACAAGAGTAAAAAAAGAAAAGAGAAGGGCTCAGCCTACATACTGCAGGAGAGAGGGGAGAGTATATGATCTGGTGGGCAGAAGGGACACCCGACAGCAGGTATCTTAGTGTCCAGAGAGGGCAACAAGACCCTTTACTTGCTCACCTCGTTCCCTACTTCAACAGTGTTTAGCCTACATAGAGTTAAAAATGATTTGAGCAGCTGTGATATTTTTCTAAAAAAGTCCTTCCAGCCAACATTTGAAAAGGGAGATATTTTATGTAAATCTCAGCTTCCAGCTTCTCTTTAAAAAAAAAATCAAAAGGTCTGGCAACTCATCTCCAAATGACAGCACATGGCTGGAGCTAGGTCCAGGATGTTCCCCCTAGATGGGGGCTGGAGTCTTCAGGTCTCCCTCCACCCACATCCTCCCATGTTCCAAGGTGGAGGTCAACATCTAGCTGTTTCTGTTTGACCACAGAGCGTATGCAGCAGCTCTCCTTGAAGAGCTGTCTCCATCAAAAGCGGGAAATGAAAGGCGACAACAAAGGGATGTTGGCTGAGCTCAGCCTTTGAGGTTGCAGTCCTAACAAGACGCAGCCACCAGGCACATCCTGGTGTGTCTGGCATGTCCCTGCCCTGGCTGCAGGGGCCCGCCACTCATTCCTTCCTGAGTGGCGCCACCTCAGCTGTCCATAACCTCACCTGGGCCCCAGGCCCCCAATGTTAGGTTATAGGTCTCAGACAGTTTTGTTTGGTCTCCTCCCTGCCTGGTTCAGGGGGGGGGGGGTCTCCCAGGAGCTTCTCTGGGTAGGCCCAGAGGTTGTCTCCCTCCTATAGTCACTGCTCAGGGTCCTGGTGGAAAAGTGGTTAGTTTGGTGGGAAGGCCACAGGAGGAAAAGCAAGGATGAGCTCCATTAGAACCAGGATTCAGTTGGTGTGAGTAAGTAGCTTATACCTGTAATCTTTGGTTCTCAGGAGGCTGAGATCTGAGGATTGTGTTTAGTAGCCAACCCAGACAGTAAAGTCTATTAAACTCTAATCTCCACCAAAATACTGCAGGTGGAACTGTGGCTAAAGGGTAGAGTGTCAACCTTGAGGGCTGGGAAGGTGGCTCAGTGGTAGAGCGCTTGCCTTGCGTGCATGAGGCCCTGG
>NW_012271303.1:0-394 GCF_000151885.1 Dipodomys ordii
TGCACGAGGCCCTGGATTCAATTCCTCAGCACCACATAAACAGAAAAAGCCAGAAATGGTGCTGTGGCTCAAGTGGTAGAGTGCTAGCCTTGAGCTGAAGAGCTGAGGGACAGTGTCCAAGCCCAGAGTTCAAGCCCCATGACCGACAAAAAATAAAGAATGACAGGAAAATAAAACAGGCTCTACCTGCTAGTAGGCATCAGCAGGGACAGGGAGAGCTAGCAATGAAAGTGAATGAGGATGAAGATGGTTCAAGTAGTTTGTTAACGTGGATAGAAGTAGAACAATAAAACTAAGTGAGGGGCTGGGAAGTTGGCTCAGTGGTAGAGCACTTGCCTTGCATGCATGAGGCCCTGGGTTCAATTCCTCAGCACCACATAAGCAAAAAGAAAAA
>NW_012271303.1:4277-5860 GCF_000151885.1 Dipodomys ordii
ATGAGATGTACAAGTTGTTATGTCGAAAACAAACTTTACAACTTGGTAGAGGGGGGAGGGTAGGGACGGGGGGGGGGAGGATGTGAAGGGATGGGAAGGGGAAACAAAGGAGGTTACAATGCTTGATAAGAAATGTACTCATTATCTTGTCCACGTAATTGTAACCCCTCTGTACAGTATTTTTACAATAAAAAAAGTTAAAAAAGATTTGAAGCCAGCTCAGGTAGGAAAGTCCATGAGACTTTTTTTTTGGGGGGGGGGTCTGGTCCTGGGGCCTGAACTCTGGGCCTGGGCGCTGTCCCTTAGCTCTTCAGCTCAAGTCTAGCGCTCTACCACTTGAGCCACAGCACCACTTCCGGCTTTTTTCTTTTTTCTTATGTGGTGCTGAGGAATCAAACCCAGGGCCTCAGGCATGCAAGGCAAGCGCTCTACCACTGAGCCACCTTCCCAGCCCAGTCCATGAGACTTTTATCTCCATTAACTATCAAAAAAACAGAAATGGAGCTGTGGTTCAATTGGTAGGGCACTAGCCTTGAACACAGAAGCTCAAGGACAGAGCCCAGACCCTGAGCTAGGTCATTGTTTACTGTAATAAATACTGAATCTATTACATGTAGAATTATGATGGAAATATCACAAAGAGAGAAAAAAGGCAGCACACACTGTACATGAGGTGGTATAATATCATTTGAATGTAAATAGTAACAACCTAAATTTACATATATATGTGCAAACACTATTGGAAAGGTAAACAATTATAGTTAATAAGGCAGTAAATGAGATAAAATGGTATCAGAAAAATGTACTTAATCCAAAAGAAGTCAGTAAAACAAAGGGAGGAGGGAGGATTGCAGTTTGAGACTGGCCCTGGACAAAATTGGGAGACAATACCTGAAAAACACTACAGCAAGCCAAAAAAAAAAAAAAAAAGAATTTTTTTAAAAAAAGAGAAGAGGGGGCTGGGAAGGTGGCTCGGTAGTAGAGTGCTTGCCTTGCATGCCTGAGGCCCTGGGTTCGATTCCTTAGCACCACTTAAGCAAAAAGAAAAAAACCGGAAGTGGCGCTGTGGCTCAAGTGGTAGAGTGCTAGCCTTGAGCTGAAGAGTTGAGGCCCTACAACTGGCAAAAAAAGAAAAAAAGAAGAAAGAAAAGAAAAAAAAAAGCCAGCCCAGGCAGGAAAGTCTGAGACTCTTCTTTCCAATAAACCACCAAAAAACCAGAAGTGGTGCTGTGGCTCAAATGGTAGAGTGCTCTCCTTGAGCTGAAGAGCTAAGGGACAATGCCCAAGTCCAGAGTTCAAGCCCCTTGACCAACAAAAAAAAAAAAAAGAAAGAAAGAAAAAGGAGATAGCAGTTGGTTAGTTTTAAAACTTGAGGGGCAAGGAGGGTGGCTCAGTGGTAGAGCGCTTGCCTTGCATGCATGAGGCCCTGGGTTCGATTCCTCAATACCACATAAGCAAAAAAAAAAGCCAGGGCTGGGATAGTGGCTCAGTGGTAGAGCCCTTGCCTTGCATGCTCGAGGCCCTGGGTTCGATTCCTCAAGCACCACATAAGCAAAAAGAAAAAAGCCGGAAGTGGCGCTGTG
>NW_012271304.1:0-4370 GCF_000151885.1 Dipodomys ordii
AAAACAAAAATTCTTGGAGGAGAATTGGAAGGCAAAGGTAATTTGATAGATCTGCTGATGAAGAATAATTTTAATTATCATGAAGCCATACTCATATAGAAGGCAGCATTAAATAATTTAATAGGCTACTAGACTAAAATGAATGAAGCAGGTAAAGGATATAGTCATTATTGGGTCAGGTGAGGTAAAATAACTGAGGGGAAAGGTCCAGCCTCATATCCTTGATTGCCCTCATTCTGTGCTTTAGCTTTGTGGCATAGTATTTATACTTACTTATTAAGAACGTCTGAGATGTGTGAGTGTGACTGGGGAACAGAGGCCATGAAAGAGAAACAGCTTTATACTCAGCTACCAAGTAACTTTATGCAGTATTCTCCAGTGGTCCCAGGCTTGCAAGTCTAGGCTTCCTGTTTAGTGCTTAGAAAGCAGATTTCCATGAAATTCAGCAGTGCTCCTCTCTTCTCACAATCCCTGCTTCCTTATACTTACTTCTTCTTCTTTTTATTTTTTTTATGCCCATCCTGGGCTTGAACTCAGGGTTTGAGTCCTATCCATGAGCTTTTGCACTCAGGGTTAGTACTCTACCATTTGAGCCACAGCTCCACTTCTGGCTTTTTGAGTGTGTGTGCGTTTGGGGGATGGGGGTGGGGTGTCTTTAATTGGAAGTAAGAGTCTTATGGACTTTCCTGAACTAGCTAGCTTTGAACCATGATCTTCACATCTCCTGAGTAGCTAGGATTATTGGCATGAGCTGTGGGTATCAGCCTTCCTCATTCTTGATAGCAGCAAGTGTGTATCTCCTTCCTTTCACTCTCTCTCATTTTGTGCCTTTCCATACTCTTGCTGGAAGTCTCCTTTCATTATGCCTTCAGAGTTTTATTACCATCATAAGTAAGCTTTAGTGTCTTTACCCACTTCTGATTTATATACTAAGGAGAAGCTTATTTAAGTGGGCATAAGAAAGTTGGGATCTTCCATAGAGGACTTGGAATGCTAGGAACCTTGAACTTGATATAACACAGAATAAGCAGGCAGGGAAATGAATGTGATCCAGACTGAAGAATCACAAAGTTCATCCTGAAACAATGAGGCCCTGAAAAAAATTATGCTAAAGGGATGAAATAGTTTAAATTAGATATTGAAAAAAATGGAATTTTTACTTTTTTCCTTTCAGGGTATATAATCCTTTTAAAAGGTATTTTTAAATTTTATTTGAGGAAACAAATGTTTCCTGCATTAGAAATGCAGCATTTTTCTCAGTTCCACATGCTCCCATGTCTCTTAAGGACATGAGAACAAGAGCAGGTGAAATTTTAATCCTTGATATGAAAGTATGTATAGGGTGCCATTTGGGAAATTTCTGTGTCGAAACTAAGCTGGAAGTTATGTTTGATTGTTCAAAGTTCTCCTTAAAATATTTCATTTGATAAACATTACCAGGCTTATCATTTAAAACCTTGCTGGAAGAATTTTTGAAATCACTAATTGATAGGCTTAACTTCTGCTAGACTTGATTTACTCATCTGTGGATTACTCATGGGTCTACATTGCTCTTAAGAAAGCTGCAAGATGGGGAAGGTGGCTCAGAGGTAGACCGCTTTCCGTGCATGCATGAGGCCCTAGGTTCGATTCCTCAGCACCACATAAGCAAAAAGAAAAAAGCCGGAAGTGGAGCTGTGGCTCAAGTGGTAGAGTGCTAGCCTTGAGCTGAAGAGCTGAGGGACAGTGCCCAGGCCCAGAGTTCAGGACAAGCTCATGATGATGACAAATGGCAACAAAAAGAATTCTCTGTAAATACTAAGTATGCTTATATTCTGACAGGCTCAGAAATTTCTTAAGCTTAAATTGAGTTGAGAAGAGCAGAGAAGGGAAACACTGGGAGTGGAGTAGAGAAAAGAAAAAAGACGGTTCTTTTTTCCCAGCTACTCTTTTGTGAAGTGTTGGGCCTCAAGGCATATTTGTCTTAGCCTGCGCAGGGTGCTATGACAAAATACCATGGACAGTTAGCATATAAATCACAGTCACTTATTTCTCACAGCTTTTGGAAGCTTGGGGGTCTGGGCAGAGGCAAGTCAGTGTCTGACTTTCTTCTGGTTTTGTCCTCAAAAGAAGAAAGGGGCAAATTGCTTCCCAAAGGCTTCTTTTTAGAAGGCTGCACTAGCAGGTCCTAGTAACCTAGTCTCCTTCCAAAGGTTCTACCGTTTAATCATATCACTGTGAAGGGTTGGATTTCAACATAGACTTGATGGAGCAGAAACATCCAGACTTTGGCAATACTGATTCCTTATTTCATGCTTTCTACCCTAGTTCTCCTGGGACCTGCTTGTATCTCCTGATAAAGGTGGGCCCTTCCTGTCCATGAAATCTTGGCTTTCCTATTTTTTGTCTTTCTTCCTCACTACATACTCCTTAGGAAAAGACATTTATACTCATATCTTTGCTGTCTTTATGCAGCTGCATCCCAAATCTTAATTTCCACTTAAGATTTCTTGTTTGAGAAACAAACACATAAAGTCAATGTTGTAGTTGGTACTTTTCATTTTGGTGTGTAGAGACAACTCAACTTCAACATCACCATTTGAAATTGTCCCTTTAATATTCCCTGAGGTTTTGTAATTTGTCGTGCCTTCCTCTCAGCTCTCACATCAGAAATCTAGTTACCGTTCTTCAGTCTTCATACTTTGTCTTCACATTTTACAATTTTACAAATTCAAGATGGTTCCATTTATTTCCATCCTCATTGCCTCTTGCTGCTGAGAACTCTTTGTATAGTTGAAGATTCGATTATTTTGCCCACTTTCCCCTCCTCCCTCATTCCTGGTTTCCTTTTTAGCTCTGTAGTCTCATTTATTTACTATTGTCTATGGCATCCCCATGATTTTTTTCTTTCCTCTGGCTTTAGTGAACACACTTTCTACTTTGGAGGGTTCTTTCAGTTAGCTGGTGCTTTCTTATCCTTCACAGTTAAGTTTAGCTCCGTCTTACTAGCCCTCCTGACATCATCCCTGCGCCAAGTCATGGCTGTCCTGTGCCTTCCTGTCACTATGTGCTAAATCAATTTTCATATCATTTGTAGCTGTAACTCCAAACTACTGTTTATTCAGATATACAACTACCTTCTTTTCATTTTCATTTCATTTCATTCTCACAGGCATTGTCAGCCTGAGCACGTAAGTGAGACTTTTTTTTTTTCTTTTTGGTTGGTCATGGGTCTTAAACTCTGGGCCTGGGCACTATCTGTCCCTCAGCTCTTCAGCTCAAGGCTAGCACTCTATCACTTGAGCCATAGTACCACTTCCAGTTTTTTCTGCCTATTTGGTCCTGAGGAATCAAACCCAGGGCCTCATGCGTGCAAGGCAAGCACTCTGTCACTGAGCCACCTTTTCTATCTCAAAATTTTTAATTTACTTTGAAAAAAAAGACATATAAACACCCACATGTAGATTCTTTAGTCTTAGCTTTTATTATTGGTCCTGAACTGGCAGTATTTCTTCCTTTTTCCACTACTCTTTCTTTCTTTTTTTTTGGGGGGGGGGTGGTCCTGAACTCTGGGCCTGGGCTCTGTCCCTCAGCTCTTCAACTCAAAGTTAGCGCTCTACCACTTGAGCCACAGTGCCACTTCTGGCTTTTTTCTTTTTGCTTACGTGGTGCTGGGGAATCGAACCCAGGGCCTCATGCATGCAAGGCAAGCGCTCTACCACTGAGCCAATTTGCCAGCCCTTCCACTACTCTTTCTTATACTCTTTCCACTACTTTTTCTTATTTCTGGCCCTCTGCCAACTCTCAGCTGATTTTAAGTTTTCTAATTTGACTAATGCCTAATCTTTTATACCTGAGGGAACTGAGATGTTGGTGGTCCTACCTCTGTGGAATTGATTCTGCCACTAGTCATGGCAAAGGTAAAAGATGACTCAGGTTGCTGATATGTATGTGCCTCTATTTTCTTATTGTGTAGTAGCAATCGTGCTTACTTTTGATAGCCAAGGTTTATTACACTAAACAATTCTGTAACCTCTCATTTTTCTCTGTCCAATGCCATGAGGAGCCCAGAATTGCTAGGTTGCAATTTGAGCTTCCAAATCAGTAGAGCCATTGTTATCTTTTGTGAAATCATTCTTTACTTGGTTACTGAGACTGTTCAACCAGCAGAACCAGAGTTGTTGTGATGGAGAATAAAATTACAAGTTGCTCATTAGGTATGATGAAGGGGAGGCGATGTGAAACTCATTCCACTTTTGTCTTTTAGTTCCTAGGCCCATGCATTAAGGCTTTGGGGAAAACAGTGTCATCTGTCAGTCACTGGCTCGAAGGATCCAGGGGATACTGCCCTACCTAATCTCTAGAAGTCCCAAGACTTCAGTAGATTAGTT
>NW_012271304.1:4420-7340 GCF_000151885.1 Dipodomys ordii
CATTTCTTCTAGATTTTTCTACTTTATTAGAATATAAGCTATCAAAGTAGCCCCCAATGATCTCACTGGTTTTATTGTAATATCCCTTTTTGGGGGGGGTCCGGTCATGGGGCCTGAACTCTGGGCCTGGGCGCTGTCCCTCAGCTCTTCAGCTCAAGGCTAGTGCTCTACCACTTGAGCCACAGCACCACTGCCGGCTTTTTTTCTTTTTGCATATGTGGTGCTGAGGAATCAAACCCAGGGCCTCATACATGCAAGGCAAGCACTCTACCACTGAGCCACTTTCCCAGCCCAGTTGTTTTTATTTCTAAGTCATTGTTTAACAACATTTTTGCAAAGAGCTGAGAAAGAGAGAGAGAGAGAGAGAACTTTTTAACGGAACCATTAGGTTCTAATTTTCTTATAAATCCTGTGGATACACAGGTATGTTCTAGGTTACACACTGGTTTTACTAACCTGAAATGTTATCTGCTTTTTGTAATTAACATGTTGAGGCTTAGTAGAAATATACTTCATATAAGGTGTTGAAACCAGCACAATCTGAGTTATTATAAAAGTCCAAGGTGGGTCAAAGGTATAGTTTACTTCAGCACTGTCATTATGCAACTAGTTTAGTCTGTTTTTGTCAAATCACTTCCCTGTGTCCTCCACCCTCCTCTCAGCAACTGGTAAGCTTTGCATTTATCTTTTAAGCTACCTTAGTCCTTTAAACTGCAATCTTTCCCTTTACCTTGCAATCAGAAGCTAATCATTTTAGTTAACTAAATTTAGGGAGAACCCTCTTAAAAAGCCAGCAATTTATTTTCTATTGCCTGAAGGAAGTTGTAGGTCAGAGGAAATGTTTTACTAGATAACAACGACCTACTTATTGACTGAACATACAAATGCACCCCACTCTATCAGCCACTGTGAGTCATTGGCAAAAGAGGACAAGGGGAAAGTAGTTTGGAGATTATAAAATTTGAAAAGAGAAGGTTGCTGAGCTGAGCATGGGAGAAATTACTATTATCAGTTCACTAGCAAGAAGATGAGATGATGATGATGAAAGAGAGGGAGAGAGAGACAGACAGAGACAGAAAGAGACAGAGAGAAACAGAGAGAAGAAAGATGGGGGTGGGTAGAGAGAGAGGCAGAGAGGGAGACTGAGATTATTGAGAGCCTCTTGGAGCCATGTGGTAAAGGCCTGGGAGCCCACCCTCTTCTGTCTTGCCTGTCCCAGACACTAAGCATTCCAGAATGAAATGAGCATTGTAGCACATACCTGTAATGTAAGAACCTAGGAAGCTGAGACAGAAGGATTGCCAGTTCAAGACCAGCCTGAACTTTGTAGATTTGTCCCAAAAATATAAATAAAATAAATACATAAACAAAATTTTGAAATGAAGATTTTTTTGCATGAGATATTATATATGAATCCTTGCCTCTGTAGAACCATTGCCCAGTTGTGGAAGTCAGTAGTAAAAAAGCCATACTCTTCTCCAACTCTTACTCTTCTCTAACTGGCCCCGAAGGGTATCTATTTCTGTGGTTGCTATTAATTCTTATTTCAGTGTTTTAGAACTCCCTGAGCAATTATCCTGAAATTAAAATTGTGATTTTTAGCTTGGAGTTAGGCGAATTGAGTATCCTGTGTAGGAAAGAATCTAGATATACAATCTCTTAGGTTCCAAGTAATATGGCTGCTAGTAGATGAAAATTCATTCTTACATTATACTGAGACTGATTTTCATGGTTAATTTGTAGGAATATATCTTAGTGCTTTAAGGTATTTAGTGTTGGATTTTAATCAGAATTATAAAGCATTTACACCTTAGTGAGCCTTAATGTGCCTTTAGTGAACCATTTTTAAAAGTTTGCTCAGTAATACTAATTAATCAGGATGTGAGTAAATATAATAGGAAAATAAGATTTTGTGGTTAAATAAGTTTGGGGAATGCTAAGTGAAAAGAATTTCCTTAAGAACTCCAAAGCCTTTAATATGCTTTTATGCAATGTGATTCTCCAAAGGAAGAGGATATTCAGAAATTTCCTAAACGTAGTTAGAAAATGTTTTGGGGGAAGGACTGAAAGTCTTCAGAGCAGAGCCTATTTTAATAAATGCTTCTATGGTTGCAGCCTCCTAATTTTACATCAGTAAAGGTACATCAGTGTGCCAGAGCGATTTTGTAGCTTCCAGGGAACTAGCACAGGCTAGTGAGCAATGTGACTTAGCCAGTTGGTTTATAAGTTCCCTGGTAGCAGCTGTACTTATTGATGTGTGTAACAATGAAAAAGAGAGTGCGCCCTTTAACATGCACTCATTAGTGGTTATTAGGGGATCATCCTTTTATGTCATTTTAATTTTTATTCATCACATTAATTTGAAAAAAACTATTGGTATCTGATACTTATAGGTATTTTATTGGAGGGAAAACTACGTTGTATTTCTGTACCATGAAAGTTGTCAGCTACATTTCAAATGCATAATCCTGTGGGGTGGTTGACAAGGAGGAGAATAGGAAGAGTATCTGTTGGGAGCGTGTGTGACACCTGTCTGTTGCCCAGCCTCTGCATGGGGTTGGAGTGGCCCACGTGAGGAAAGCTCTCCTGAAGGACTGGTGCCTGGAAGCTATATTGAGAAGATGGGTGGGACTGGGGCAGCTTTTCTCTGCCAGTGTCACTGGAGCTTTTTGAATTACAATTTCTTTGTGGGCTGAAGTAATACAGTCAGTTTTTAGGAGTTTTAACATAATTATTTTATATTATCTTAAAATGATCATTGAATTGTTTTTGACTAGGAAATGGCATTTAGAAAGGCCAAGTCAGGGTTCTTAAAATTGGATAGCCAGCCAGGTGCTGGTGGCTCACGCCTGTAATCCTAGCTACTCAGGAGGCTGAGATCTGAGGATCGCAGTTCAAAGCCAGCCCGGGCAGGAGAGAC
>NW_012271305.1:0-1270 GCF_000151885.1 Dipodomys ordii
TGGAGGGGGTAACAATGTTCAAGAGGAAGTGTACTCATTACCTCACTCATGTAACTGTAACCCTCTGTATAGTATCTTTACAATAAAAAAAATGAGAGAATTAAAAAAAATAAATGTGATTCTAGCCACTTGCTTTAGATGTACAGTTTAGATTTTTTTTCTTTTTCCTTAAATCACCATGTTTGGTGACAAATTCTAGTAATACCTGGTAATATCTGGTTAGCTGCTTTCACAAGCTCAAAGCCCTACTCTATATTATCCTAACACTTGGGAGGCAGCTAGAAGGCAGGGCATGATAAGGAGTCTTCCCTCTGTTTTACAGACAGAAAAATGGAGAACCACAGGAGCCTGTAATAAAGCAGCAACTGGGAAGCTATTGCTGCTTCTGTGCAAGACAGAGAGAGATTCTCTATCAGACAGACACTCAGGGTTGTTGGGATCTGAATCTCCTGCCTTTGCAGAAGAGATGGAGGCAAGACCCTACATGTCAGCTCTGCCCTCACTACCAGCCCACAGTTGGGTGTGTCTGAGAGACACCTAAGCAGTAACCTCTAGGAAAGTATCAAATCAGGTGCCTGCACTCCTTGGGTTCTTTTGCTTTAAACAGGTCCTTTTATTAGGCCTTTTTAAAAAAACAACAACTGATTTCTGTACTAAATATTGACAACAGTAAAAGCTGTGCCTTTGGGCTGCTCTGCTTTTCTTGTAATGGGAATGACATAGTATTTAGGGGAAGTCTAGGCCAAAGGAAAGCATGATCCCTGCACTCAGAGCTCTAGTGATGGAAAAAAGCAAGATATACACAGAAAGTCAACATATACATACCTGTTAAGAAATCATTTGGGGGCTGGGAAGGTGGCTCAGTGGTAGAGCGCTTGCCTTGCATGCATGAGGCCCTGGGTTTGATTCCTCAACACCACATAAGCAGAAAAAATAAAAAAGCCGGAAGTGGCGCTGTGGCTCAAGTGGTAGAGCACTAGCCTTGAGCTGAAGAGCTTTGGGACAGTGCCCAGGCCCAGAGTTCAGGCCCAACGACTGGATCCAAAAAAACCCAAAACATTATAAAAAAAAAAAAAGAAGAAAAGAAATCATTTGGCTGAGTGTGTCCGAAAATAATGTTCTTAGAAAACTTCTGAGGGGGCTGGGAAGGTGGCTCAGTGGTAGAGAGCTTGCCTTGCAAGCCTGAGGCCCTGGGTTCGATTCCTCAGCACCACATAAGCAAAAAGAAAAAAGCCGGAAGTGGTGCTGTGGCTCAAGTGGTAGAGCGCTA
>NW_012271305.1:8740-9960 GCF_000151885.1 Dipodomys ordii
CTTCAGCTCAAGGCGAGCGCTCTACCACTTGAGCTACAGCGCCACTTCCGGTTTTCTGGTGGTTTACTGGAGATAGGAGTCTCACGGGCTCTCCTGCCAGGGCTGGCTTTAAACCGAGATCCTCAGATCTCAGCCTCCTGAGTAGCTAGGATTACAGGTGTGAGCCACCAGCACCTGGCTACAAATACTTTTTAATCTTCAGATTAAGACACATTCAAGGGCTGGGAAGATGGCTCAGTGGTAGAGCACTTGCCTTGCATGTATGAGGCCCTGGGTTCGATTCCTCAGCACCACATAAGCAAAAAAGAAAAAAAAGCTGGAAGTGGCACTGTGGCTCAAGTGGTAGAGTGCTAGCCTTGAGCTGAAGAGCTGAGGGACAGCGCCCAGGCGCAGAGTTCAGGCCCCACGACCAGACCCAAAAAAAATGCAGACATCTTATTTTGTACCCTCCTTTATGATTTGTATCAGAATTAGTTTTTCCCCCCAAGAATTACTTTAAATTACAGTTGATACTCTGTATTAATGGGTTCTACATTTATGGATTCAGCCAACTGGAAATCGAAAATGTTTGAGGCAAAAAGTTGCTTATATATTGAGCATATATATATACTCGTCATCATTCCCTAAACAAAGTAGTATAACAACTATTCACATATTATTTACATATAATTTACATAAGTAATGCAGAGCAGATAGAAACTATATGGAAGGATCTGCATAGGTTATATGCAAAAACATCATTTTCTGTAAGCAACTGGCATATTTCATGGGGGGTCTTGGAACTAATCCTTGGATATATTAGAGATGGCTTTTTTTTTTTTTTTTTTTTTTTGGTGCCTGTACAAGGGTGTGAACTCGGGGCCTCAACGCTATCCCTGGGTTCTTTTTTCAAGGCTAGTGCTCTACCACTTGAGTCCAATTCCACTTCTGGCTTTCTGGGTAACTACTTGGAGATAAGAGGCTCATGGATTTTCCTGCCTAGGCTGGCTTTGAACCTCAGTTCTCAAATCTCAGCCTCCTGAGTAGTTAGGATTATAGCATGAGCCACCAGTGCCCAGGTTGGGATTTTTTTTTTTAAGTACTTCTTCAGTATTGGAGGTTCCGAGGGGCAGACCAAGAGAAGGGAGGAGCAAAAGACACAAAAAGGATTAGACAATCCCAAACCAAGTCTTGGGAATGGCAATTGATAGCCATGTACTGACTTTTTTTTTTTTTTTTTT
>NW_012271306.1:0-2324 GCF_000151885.1 Dipodomys ordii
CCTCTCGTGGGAGAGCCTTGGCTGGGCCACGGTGCGTGTCCAGAGCCCTAGCAGGGCTCCCCTCTCGTGGGAGAGCCTTGGCTGGGCCACGGTGCATGTCCAGAGCCCTAGCAGGGCTCCCCTCTCGTGGGAGAACCTTGGCAGGGCCACGGTGCGTGTCCGGAGCCCTAGCGGGGCTCTTCTCTCATGCAGTGCCCCTTGGACTTGGCTGGCTTCTCTGCAGCTCCATTTAGCAATAGGACTGTCCATCAGTGCTGTGAAGACTACACGAGACAGTCAGTGCAAACACTGATAGCTGAGATGAGCTCCATGACTGCATTTGAGACCTTCATCATCAGCCGTGCTTTAGAAAGGTATCATCCAAAGATGATTTCTTTTTGCCTTTTCTCCCCCTCGTACTGGGGTCGGAACTCAAGGACTCACAGAGGTGAGGCAAGCACTCCATTAGCAAGCTGAACCTCACAGCCCTCTTAGAAGCACTAAAGCCACCCTCAGATCACAAGGCTGACCAGTGGAGCCCAGGCAAACACAGTGCACGTGGATAAAGGAGAGGCCTCACCCACCAGGTTTTAGTGCTAGCAGTGTCCTGCCTGGACAGGGCTTGCTGCTCGTCAGCCGTGGTAAGTCCACACTGACACTTTGTGCCTGCTCCAGAAGCTCACTAACAACATCAGAACAGAGGCTCTTCCTACCACTTAGGAGGAAAATCAGATTACAGCGTTATGAACAAACAGTAAATGCACAGGGATAAACTGTGTCCAGGTTTAGTTCAAGAGGCTGCTCCCAGCTACACTCAGGAAACCACCCTCTCATGGAGAAGTGAGCCGCACATCTGAGTGCAGCAGGTGCGTCAGAGCAGACATGTGTGTGCTCATGTGTAGCAGGTGTAGCAGAGCACACAGATGTCCAGCAGGTGTCCATCTGTGTGTGCTCATGTGTAGTAGGTGTGTCAGAGCAGACATCTGTGTGTGCTCATGTGTAGCAGGTGTCAGAGCAGACATCTGTGTGCTCATGCTCATGTGTAGCAGGTGTATCAGAGCAGACATCTGTGTGCTCATGTGTAGCAGGTGTATCAGAGCAGACATCTGTGTGCTCACGTGTAGCAGGTGTATCAGAGCAGACATCTGTGTGTACTCATGTGTAGCAGGTGTATCAGAGCAGACATCAGTGTGTGCTCATGTGTAGAAGGTATGTCAGAGCAGACATCTGTGTGTGCTCATGTGTAGAAGGTATGTCAGAGCAGACATCTGTGTGTGCTCATGTGTAGCAGGTGTGTCAGAGCAGACATCTGTGTGTGCTCATGTGTAGCAGGTGTCAGACCAGACATCTGCGTGTGCTCATGTGTAGCAGGTGTATCAGAGCAGACATCTGTGTGTGCTTATGTGTAGCAGGTGTATCAGAGCAGACATCTGTGTGTGCTCATGTGTAGCAGGTGTATCAGAGCAGACATCTGTGTACTCATGTGTAGCAGGTGTCAGAGCAGACATCTGCGTGTGCTCATGTGTAGCAGGTGTGTCAGAGCAGACATCTGTGTGTGCTCATGTGTAGAAGGTATGTCAGAGCAGACATTTGTGTGTGCTCAGGTGTAGCAGGAGTCAGAGCAGACATCTGCGTGTGCTCATGTGTAGCAGGTGTCAGACCAGACATCTGTGTGTGCTCATGTGTAGCAGGTGTGTCAGAGCAGACATCTGTGTGTACTCATGTGTAGATGTGTCAGAGCAGACATCTGTGTGTGCTCATGTGTAGCAGGTGTGTCAGAGCAGACATCTGTGTGTGCTCATATGTAGCAGGTGTCAGAGCAGACATCTGTGTGTGCTCATGTGTAGTAGGTGTCAGAGCAGACATCTGTGTGTGCTCATGTGTAGCAGGTGTCAGAGCAGACATCTGTGTGAGCTCATGTGTAGCAGGTGTCAGAGCAGACATCTGTGTGTGCTCATGTGTAGCAGGTGTCAGAGCAGATGTCTGTGTGTGCTCATATGTAGTAGGTGTGTCAGAGCAGACATCTGTGTGTGCTCATGTGTAGCAGGTGTCAGAGCAGACATCTGTGTGCTCACGTGTAGCAGGTGTAGCAGAGCAGACACCTGTATGTGCTCATGTGTAGTAGGTGTGTCAGAGCAGACATCTGTGTGTGCTCATGTGTAGTAGGTGTGTCAGAGCAGACATCTGTGTGTGCTCATGTGTAGTAGGTGTATCAGAGCAGACATCTGTGTGTGCTCATGTCCAACAGGTGTCAGAGCAGACATCTGTGTGTGCTCATGTGTAGCAGGTGTCAGAGCAGACATCTGTGTGTGCTCACGTGTAGTAGGTGTCAGAGCAGACATCTG
>NW_012271307.1:0-2537 GCF_000151885.1 Dipodomys ordii
AAAAAAAAAAGAGCTCAGGGACAGCGCCTGGGCCCCAAGTTCAAGCCTAGCACCAGCATGAAGGAGGAAGGGAGGGAGGGGAGGAAGGGGAGGGGGGAGGAAAGGTGGGAAGGAGGGAGGTCTCAAGAGAAAATGCTTAAACAGAGTCTCCAAAGATGAATGCTTGCCCCTTGCAGCTGAGTAAGGCTGGGAGGGAGGGAGGGGAAGAGAAGGAAGGAAGGAAGGAAGGAAGGAAGGAAGGAAGGAGAAAAAGGGGAGAGGAAGGAAGGGATTCCACATCAACCATTTCCTTCACAAAGTTCCCTTTTCCAATTTTCCCAGTATTGCCTAGTATGCAAATCGACACCAAAAGAAATTAAGCATCAGTCCCTGAGAATATAATTCTCCCATATTGCCAAGGTTGCTCATCATAAAAATCACCCTTAACGCAGAAGATAAGCAGTAAGATCTGTATCAATGGAACCATGTGGCACTCCACTTTTAAAAATGGGCCAACAAATGATGTTTTTAAGGAGTCCTAAGGTTCTAAAAGGCATGACTCCCACCTACAGTAAAGGTAAGACCCACTCCACAATGTATGAGCCACAAAAGTTACTCACTGCGTACTGGAACTTCTCATTGAATTCACGGTCATTGGCCTTCACCATCCGCTCCACTTCTAAAGAAAAAGAAAAATCAGACATGAAGCTATATTTTAGACCCACAGAAATACACATCTTATTAAAATTCTGTCATGTAGGTTACTTTGTTGTCAAAGAGGACGGAGATCCTTTCTTTTGTCATTGAAGGATGTTGCTTTCTTCTTCTTTTTTTCCTAGCCTAAATATTGGAACTTCTGTTGGAAATCCTCAAAATGGAAAGCTGAAATGTGTCTCATTGTCTTCTTAATACCATCCACACTGACATGAAATGTCACCAATTTCTATTTCTACTCCACAAAGACTTTCTCTAAGCCTCAGTTCCTAAAGGCACGCAGAAAGAAAAGTCACTTTTAAAGATTAAACAACTCCCTCTAGTCTCCAAGCTTGCCTTTCTGCCTTTCTACATGTAACAGGGGCTGGTGAGATACATCAAGGATACCAAAAACATCATCAGCTCACAAGTTTAAAAGATGAGAGGAATTCAACTATCCTACTGGGGGGTGGGAGGGGAGAGAGAGAGAGAGAGAAAGAGTGCATATGTGTGTGTGCACGCGCATGCACGTACCAATCCTGAAGCTTGAACTAGGGCCTGGGTACTCTCCCTTAGCTTTTTCACTCCAGACTGGTGCTCTACCACTGAGCCGCAGCTCCACTTCTGGCTTTGTGCTGGCTACTTGAAAATCAGAGTCTCACACACTTTCCTGCCTAGGATGGCTTTGAACCACAATCCTCAGCCTCCTAAGTAGCTAGGATTATAAGTGTGAGCCACCAGAGCTCTGTGTGTGTGTGTGTGTGTGTGTGTGTGTGTGTGTGTGTGTGTGTTTAGGTAAAAAATTCAGGGAAAAAATTATCTCAAGTTCTTAATCAATAACTTAAGCTTTCTTCTCTTCATTTTCTTTCATTCTGCACAATCTGGTCCATGTGGTTGGAAGCCAGCACAATTCATTAAAACCATGAAGCAAGAACAATAAGTAGAGGGAGCTTTAAAGAGAAGAGTTCCCCGGCCTCCAAGATTTCTTCATTGGATTACTCCAAGAACACATTCTGATACAATTGAAAAATATGTGACCTGCAGTGACATTTAAGCAGAAAACTAAAGAGAACCAAAAGAAAGGGGGAAGAAAATGTCCCACTTAAAAAAATTCTTATTCTCACAAAAGAGCTTCAAAACAAAGTTAAGGGACTGAACAAATACTAAAGGCCTTGCATTTGTTTCCCTCCTGACCCTCCAAATTTTCTCATCATGTCCTAATGATAAGCTTCAGAAAGAAAATAAAACATTTATTCCAATTTATCCTCCTCCTAGCATGAACTGGGTTATGTAACAAGGAAAAGTGACAAGATTTTCTGATGAGCCCTTGGCACGTAGCTATTAGTACATATGTATAGCTGCAGAGTTCAATTTTACTAGAATAAGGTCAGCAATAACAGTGAAGGTTCATTGACTAGTTCTTAAAAGTTACATCCCCATCCTAATTGCCACTGGCTCACGTCCGTAATCCTAGCTACTCAAGAGCCTAAGATCTGAGAATCACAATTCAAAACCATCTCAGGCAGTAAAGTCTTTGAGAATTATCTCCAATGAACCACCAAAAAGCTGGAGTAAAGCTGTGGCTCAAGTGGTAGAGCACCAGCCTTGAACAAAAACTTGAATTCAAGCCCTACTATTGGCATACACACACAAGATTTTCCCAAATACCATAAGTCCTAAAAGATGGGGGTATTTAAAAAGACTAAGAGGGAGCCGGGCACTGGTGGCTCATGCCTGTAATCCTAGCTACTCAGGAGGCTGAGATCTGATGATCGCGGTTCAAAGCCAGCCCCGGCAGGAGAGACTGTGAGACTCCTATCTCCAATAAACCACCAGAAAACCGGAAGTGGCGCTGTAGCTCAAGT
>NW_012271307.1:14932-15654 GCF_000151885.1 Dipodomys ordii
CACCGGCGCTCAGCTTCCAAATTGCCTTTTAAACCCTTCATTTTGAAGATATATTTTTTTAATTTATCTGCCTAATTTTAGCCATTTTTGCTTTGGGACAAAATATTATCTCCTTTAGTGATTAGCCCAGAATGATCTATAATCACTTTTGTATGAATTAAACCATATATCTATGTGATTTTAGAAGTGTGTGTATGTATGCACACGTGCATATGATGTGTCCATGGGAGGTGAGGGTTTCCTAGGATTGAACTCAGGACCTGGGCACTGTATGAGTTTTTTTAGTTCAAGGCTAGCACTCTACCCCTTGAACCACAGCTCCACTTCCAAATTTTACTGGTTAATTGAAGATTAAGAATCTCATGGACTTTCCTTTCCTGGGCTGGCTTTGAACTGCAATCCTCAGATCTCAGCATCCTGAGTAACTAGAATTACAGGCGTGAGCCACTGGTTTTGTGCTGCTGAGGAATGAACTCAGGGCCTTGCACTTACCAAGCAAGTATGCTTCTGCTGAGCTAAATCCCCAACCCCAGGAGCTATGTTTTATTTAGTGATCTTACTCAAGTGCTTTTTCTCCCTGAAGAACTGACCTTCAAGCCCCCATTTCTTCTGATCCAGTTTTTCCTGGTTACAATTGACACCTGGCATCATTTGTAGGAGATTAATACAAATGTAGGTTTCTAGTTAAACTTCCAGAAGGTAAAATTTAATCTTTCCACTGG
>NW_012271308.1:0-1826 GCF_000151885.1 Dipodomys ordii
AGTGGTAGAGCGCTAGCCTTGAGCTGAAGAGCTGAGGGACAGCGCCCAGGCCCAGAGTTCAGGCCCCACGACTGTTAAAAAAACAAAACAAAACAAAAAAAAGAATATAATACATTGTTAGTAATCATAGAGAATATATTCCTCTAACTGAAATTCTGTATCCTTTGTTAAACATTTCCCTAAAGACCCAGAATTTTGATACCTATACAGAAGTGCTTTATGTGCTTTATATACCATAACCTGGAATTAGAATTCCTGAATATAAGATTTCAAATGTCTTTCTTTTTTTATTTTGCTATTCTTGGGGCTTGAACTAGGGCCTGGGTGCTGACCCTGAACCTCTTTGTGCACAAGGCTAGCGCTCTACCACTTGAGCCACAGTACCACTTCTGGTTTTTCTGAATAGTTTATTAGAGATAAGAATCTTAGGACTTTCCTGCCTAGACTGGCTTTGAACTGTGATCCTCAGCTCTCAGCCTTCTGAGTGGCTAGGATGACAGGCGTGAGCCACCAGCACCTGGCTTCAAATTTCTTGAAATCATTTATTAGAAAAATGAATTACCTTTTAATTGATTCCTTACACAAATTCCTTACATAGTATTACTTGCTTAACATTGAACAGTGAGGCATTTGAAGAAAACACAGTTTGAGATTTATACAAACAGTAATGAGAATCAGAAAAAAGGAGAAAATATATATACATTAATTATTCCCTGGCTATCTTCTTAAAATTAAAACATTACTTGTTACAAAGAAGCCTTTTAAGAATCACTTCTTTAAAAAGTAGCCTGTTTTTCTCTCTGAGGATATACAAGGAAGAGTAGTGAATCCTGGGAAAAATCAGGCAGGTAAGGAGGACGAGTTGCTCTTACTGTGGGCACAGAACAGCTTAAACCATGCCAATACATTCTCTACAGAACCAGAAAACAAATCAAAAGGTAAGATTCCAAAGCAAAATTCACACCTAGAATGTTTTACAATAACAAAAACAAATTACATGATTATGTTATAGAGATTATGCAGGTGTTAACTACACAACAACTTAAAAAACCAGCCCTACTGTTTTGTGACTGGTTTTTATGATGTAGGTATGAAATTCTCCATGTCAGGGCATGCACATATTTAAAAATTTCTGGAACTCAAACAAAAGAGGCAGATATAAAGACATGGAAATTAGATGGGAGATGGTTGGTAAAAACAAAAAAAAACCCACACTGATCACAGGATTCAGTGCAGAGTTTGAGCATGATGATTTTAATAACTGGAAAAACAGAAAAAACAATCCTCCTATCTATTACGGCCTTGCTTCAAAGGTACAGTTACACTGATAAGCCAAATTCTGACCATTTCATGTGGCTACTAAGCATTTGTGGGGGAGACACAAAGACAGAGAACATAGAGGACATGACCAGAGTTCCTCCCCTGCTGCACATGGCCAGACTTGTCCATAGTAGAACATTCTGATTTTATGCTAATAGGACTCTAATTTCTTTTAGGGAAGGAACTTTGGCACTTTACTGGCTCATGGGTACTATGTAAACCTTATCATACTTAGTCATTTCTCAGTAAATGTAGTCCTTTGTCTCTGCCACTGGCTCCTACCAGCAGAAAGATCAAACACCATCACTAGTGGACCTCAGCCTCCTGATGATGCTGATGGCAATGTATCCAAGATGTTGATTTAAGCCAGTGCCTAACAACAAGATCCAGATACAAAGTGAAGTATAAACTTATTTGAGGGGCTGGGAAGGTGGCTCAGTGGTAGAGCGCTTGCCTTGCATGCCTGAGGCCCTGGGTTCGATTCCTCAGCACCACATAAGCAAAAA
>NW_012271308.1:3631-6530 GCF_000151885.1 Dipodomys ordii
AAAAAAAAAAAAAAAAGTAAATAAAAGTTGAAAGATATGGGACATAATTCTTTGGGCCCAAGAATGAAAGAAAGCTGTAACTATAACTATCAATTAGCATTCATCTTTGATGCAATGAAGACTTCAATGTATGTTAAAAATGAGATAAAAGTCAACTAATGCTAATAAAAATAAAGAAGCAGCTGGCTTGAAAGTCCCTTAGCTCTTATATATTAAGCAACATAAATTAGTCAACATCTACAACAACTAGCAATATTTAAGGTAGAGAATCCCTCCTCACCCTGGGTCTCAAAGTGAAAAGACCAAGGAACAATACTTTCAGGTAAGTACATCAGAAAGAAATACATCTTTAATCACTGAGATTTGGGGGGTGTTTTAGACAAAAACACCAATAGAGGAATATAAAAAATACTCAACCCTCCAAAAGAAAGAAGAAGAGAGAAATAAAAAAGGGAAAGAAAAACAAAAAACAAACTGTAAAACAGAAGGCCTTAAATCAACTTAACAGTAATGACATTAAATGTTAAGGGACTAAATATTGCAATTAAAAGACAGAGACTGGCAGATTTTCTAATTTTTTTTTTGCTTGTCCTGTCTCTGACCATCTTTGTACTCAAGGATAGTGCTCTAACATTTGAGCTACAGCACCACTTCTAGCTTTTTCTGAGTAGTTTAGTGGAGTTAAGAGTCTCATGACTTTCTTGTCTAGACTGGTGTTGAACCATAATCCTCAGATCTCAGCTGTCCTGAGCAGATAGGATTACAGGTATGAGCCATCAGCGTCCTGCTAGAATGTATTTTAAGTAAAACATGTGTGTTCATAAATAACATACTTTTAGAAAGAAGACGTGAATATGGTGGAGATAAATGAATTATAAACAAAGTCATATAAATGGGAAGCCAAGAAGGCTATAATGTCAAGTAATAGAGACTTGAAAAAGTTGTATTAGGTAGTTAAAATTTCAGGTGAAATTATTTACTTCACTACAGAACACTGAAATGACACTCCTAGGTTTTTCAATACTATTCACTTTAATTTCAAATTATTTATTTCAACAAAATCAAATCAGTTCATATCAACATTTTTCTAAGGTACCATAATGTCCTCAATAAGCCTAATGGAAAGATGCACATCCAAACATTAGTTCTAGTGATATCAAAGATACTTTATGAATAGAGTTAAAAAATAAGCCAGGTACCAGTGGCTCATGCTTGAAATCCTAGCTACTGAGATCTGAGGAATGCAGTTCAAGCCAGCCCAAGAGGGAAAGTTTGTGAGACTCTTATTTCCAATTAATCACCAAAAAGACAGAAGTGGAGCTGTAGCTCAAGTGGTAGAGAACTAGCCTTCAGCATAAACATCAAGGATAGTGCCCATGCCCCGAGTTCAAGCTCCAGGACCAGCATAAAAAAATATGTATTTTTTCATGGCAGATTTTTTCAATCTATTATGCTTTGACATCATGCTCACCACCTTCAACTCCAATGCATCCCCCGAATTAAGAAAATTATAAGCTAAGCAAATCTTTACAAAATGAAGCAAAGGGGAAAGATTACGTTTTCAAAAAATTAATTTTAATATTCATGAACATTTCTGATGAAGTATAGATTATATTCTGAAATATTGCTAGCTGTCATATTAAAATCTACTTGAGCAGCTGCTTGACAATTTCTTTTGAAATGAAATTCAATATTCATCATAAAATCACTCTAATAGTCTCTAACTGGGATGCTATGTGTAGGAATCATTAATTAAGATGGTAAGAAACTGTATCAGGATGGATTTTTTCACTGGGTCATAATTTAGATATGAGAGTAAAATGATCACTTAGCTCTAACTGGTCAAAAAAAAAGACACAACACTAATTTGGCTGATCTGACAGAATGAGCAAATAGGGGCTAAATACCTTACAACCATCATTAATATAATTGGATCCCCAAATGAACCATGCCATATTATGTCACTAGCCTGAAGCATAGAACAATAGGATCTGAGATACCGCTTCTATTCTCACAAAACAAACCACTTCCATGTCAGATAATACTGTCATGATAGAAAAACTACAGGAAAAAAAAAGACAATGCCACAAACCAAGGAGCCGTTATACTTTCATTTCTTAAAATCATCATTTCCTCATTCATTTTTTCAGGATGAAGCAAAACTAACACCAAGAATCATGATTTTAAAGAGATTCTGGGTTAGTGGGCTAAAACATTTGTTTTGAATTTAACACAAATCCAAAGGCAACTTTCTATCCTCTGGACCTTAGTGTTATAATGACTAATATGAATGGCATACTAGTAAATAAAATGGCTATAATCACTGCTATCTATGTACAAGAAATGTATATAGCTCAAAGATATCAGCGTTAAATTTCAAAGGTTCAATAGGTAACTAACTGATTGAACACAGACAGGTAGATTATACCAAAAAAAAAGTTTTGGCAATAATGTTTTGCTATTGCCACTGTTCCTGCCCTTTTTTAAAAAATTTTTATTGTAAAGATACTATACAGAGGGTTACAGTTACATGAGCAAGGTAATGAGTACACTTCCTATTGAGCATTGTTACCCCCTCCATTGTTTTCCCCCTACCATCCCTTCCCTCCATTCCTTCCCCGAGGTTCTTTTTTTTTTAATTGTGATTAAGTGATTACATAATTTCCCAAATTTCACAGTATTGTGGAATAATGATGCTCATTTAAAGTCACAAGTTCATTCTAACTTTCCTGGAGCAAATTGTCTGTCACAGTCTATAACATTTAACGGTGTACACATATACACCATGCATGTGATCAGCAGCGTGGGGATATTTAGTAGTGGTTCAACCAGATGAGTGGAAGTTCTTTGTTTCTTAAGTCCTGTTAATTTTGTCGTATCACCTAACATTTTGGATTTA
>NW_012271309.1:0-1274 GCF_000151885.1 Dipodomys ordii
TTGTATAAAGCTTATCACCAAGAAACAAGTCCCTAAGTAGGTCTCCTTCCTTCCTTCTTTGCTTTCAGAGGATACAACTCTATCAAGTCAAATTGGATATAAAAAGCATAGTATGGGAAGCTATAATAGCAAAAGAAAACACAAAAGTCAGAAACATCAAGAATTCACTAATGTTTAATACAGAAGCCAGGCAGTGATTGTGCAAGTACTCAAAGTTTCGGCAGCAGTGCTAATTTCATCAAGAGTAGTTTCCAGCATCAACAATTCCCATGCCAGGCACAGGTGTTCACACCTGAAATCCTAGCTACTCAAGAGGCTAAGATTTAAGGATCATGGTTTGAAGCCCAGGTAAGCCCATGAGACTCTTATCTCCAATAAATGACCAAAAAGCCAGAAGTGAAGTTGTGGCTCAAGTGCTAGAATGTTATACCAGAACGCAAAAGTGCAGGGATAGTACCCCAGGGCTTGAGTTCAAGCCCCAGGACCAGCGTGCGCACATGCACACACAATCAACTCCCAAAGCTTTCCTTTATATTTCAACTTCCCTTAGCTTTTCTTCCCATTTCATAAATTAATGTGTATTTCATAATTTATTACCTAAGAAACTCATTTCCTTATTAAACACAAATTAAAATTAGTTTTTTAAAAGCCTCAAAACAGACAACAGAGAAGAAAAGTATTTTTAGAAAAAAAACTGCTTAAGCCAGGTGCCAGTGGCTCACGCCTGTACTCCTAGCTACTCAGGAAGCTGAGATCTGAGGACCTCAGTTCAAAGCCAGTCTAGGCAGGAAAGTCCATTGAAGCTCTAATCTCCAAATAAACATCAGAAAACCGGAAGTGGCACTGTGGCTCAAAGTGGTAGAGCACTAGCCTTGAGCAAAAAAGCTCAGGGACAGTGCTCAGGCCCTGAGTTCAAGCCCTGTAACCGACAAAAAGGAAAAAAAAAACTGCTCAAGGAAAATAACCACTTTATTTCTGTGACATGCAATTATAAAAGATATTCCTTATAATTCAAACATACTGGCTAAACTATATAAGAATGATGCAAAAGGTTGGTAAGTGTTATACAGTAGAGGTAGTCTGATTTAGTAACTCTGATTTAACAGCAACAGATACACTTTGAAAAGAAAACCCATTACTAAAAAAATATCAAGAGCCGGGCACTGGTGGCTCAGGGCACTGGTAGTTCACGCCTGTAATCCTAGCTACTCAGGAGGCTGAGATCTGAGGATCGCGGTTCAAAGCCAGCCCGGGCAGGAGAGGCCGTGAGACTC
>NW_012271309.1:4079-7220 GCF_000151885.1 Dipodomys ordii
CAAAGGAGGAGGCTACAATGCTTGATAAGAAATGTACTCATTATCTTGCCCATGTAATTGTAACCCCTCTGTACAGTATTTTCACAATAAAAAAAAAGTTTAATAAAAATGATTTCTCCAGGGGCTGGAAAGGCAGCTCAATGGTAGAGTGCTTGCCTTGCATGCGTGAGGCCCTGGGTTCGATTCCTCAGCACCACATAAGCAGAAAATGCAGGAAGTGGCGCTGTGGCTCAAATGGTAGAGCGCTCGCCTTGAGCTGAAGAGTTGAGGGACAGCACCCAGGCCCAGGGTTCAGGCCCCATGACTGACAAAAAAATAAAAATTTAAAAAAAAAATCCAAAGTTAAAAATACCTTTTTTTTTTTTTGAGAGTCTTGGTTCTGTAGTTAGCCTCACATTGAACTCATAATCCTCTTTTGACAGCCTGACAGCTTCCCATGTACTGGGATTACAGGCATGAACCACCACCACCCATAGCTTAAAATGTGTATCCTCAAGTGAAAATCTATAGTCAGGCATCAGCGGCTCACGCCCATAATCTCAGGAGGCTGAAATCAGACTGTGATTCAAAGCCAGCCCAGGCAGGAACTTCATGAGACTTCTCTAATCAACAAAAAAGCCAGAAGTATAAACTAGGCACCCAGTGGCTTATGCCTATAATCCTAGCTACTCAAGAGGCTGAGAGCTGAGGATCCTGATTCAAAGACAGCCCAGGAAGGAAAGTTCATGAGACCCTCATTGCCAATTAACCACCAGAAAATCGGAAGTGGTGCTGTGTGGCTCAAGTGGTAGAGCGCTAGCCTTGAGAAGAGCTCAGGGACAGCACCCAGGCCCAGAGTTCAAGCCCTATGACCAACCAAAAAAAAAAAAGCCACAAGTGGAGCTGTGTGTGGCTCAAGTGGTAGAGTGCTAGCTAGCCTTGAGTAAAAAGAAGCTTGGGGACAGCGCAACACACACACACACTCGATGTGGATTTATGGTAACACTGGATGTACATAAAGGCTGTGATCTGAAAAATACATCAATAGTGCAGGTATGTATTGAGAACAAGTGCTCTGAGAGTTGATGTTTGAGGACCTGATAGTGTCCTTTCTGGTGCTGAAGAGACTCAAAGCGGCCAGCCCACAGGGGCCCTGGAGCCACTATGGTGGCAGGACAAAAAAAAAAAAAAAAAAACTAACCATACCACCTCCACTTTCCCTCACGCCTCACCGTGCTAGTACACCACACAGTCTATTTTCACTGACATTCCTGGACTTGACTATTCAGTCTCTAAGGCAGCAATAGCCCTTTTCCGATCAAGGAAATCTCCAGAATGCAAAAACTGCTGTAGAAGCCAGTAGATGTAGATTACTGGTTTTGGGGAACCCAATATGGCGAGAGAATGAAACTATGAGTGATTAAAGGGGAACCACCACAAACAAAACTTTTGGCTTAATGACACAGTAGCTACAGAGACTCGAAACCCAGATTCCTTACAAAAAAACTTATTTCTGCTCCAGTTTACCTCAGCTTACAGTCGTGACCTGTAGTTACCACTCTGTTACCGGTAACAGGTGAAAAATAGGCAGAACTGATGCTCTTGGTGTGTCCAGTCAAAGCAAACAAAGGCTGGTGTCTCCTGGAATTCAGGCACCTGGCGTCGTAAATGTGAATGTCCCTGCGACAGGAAGAGCAGTCATCGTTACATTGCCACGGGCACTCCCACCGCCAATTACCCACCTGAAAACCGGAAGTAGCACGATGGCCCAAAGTAGTAGCACTAACTAGCCTTAAGCAAAAAGTTCAGGAACAAGCCAGGTGCCAGTGGCTCATGCCTGTAATCCTAGCTACTCAGGAAGCTGACATCTGAGGATCGAGGTTCAAAGCCAGCCCAGGCAGGAAACTCCGAGAAACTCTTATCTCTAATAAACCACCAGAAAACCAGAAGTGGCGCTGTAGCTCAAGTGGTAGGGCACTAGCCTTGAGCTGAAGAGCTGAGCGACAGCACTAAAGCCCAGTGTTCAAGGCCCACGACCGACCAAAAAAAAAAAAAAAAAAGCTCAGGGATAGCACCCAGGTACACGTTCGCACACACACACATGCATGCGCACACACAGAAACCACTTCCACAGGTAGAATGCCTGTGGAAGTCTGGCCTTTGTCAATGCCTAACAATCAAACTAAACTTGGACATGACAAAGACTCACTCATAAAATTTTCACAAGAAAATATACCTCAAAGCGGGGCACCGGTGGCTCACGCCTGTAATCCTAGCTGCTCTAGAGGCTGAGATCTGAGGATCACGGTTCAAAGCCAGCCCAGGCAGGAAAGTCTGTGAGACTCTTATCTCCAATAAACCACCAGAAAACCAGAAGTGACACTGTGGCTCAAGCGGTAGAGCGCTCGCCTTGAGCTGAATTGTGCAGGGACAGCATGTAAGCCCAGAGTTCAAGCCCCACAACCAACCAAAAAAACAAAAGAAAAAAGAAAATATACCTCAATCCTGCCGTTATGAAATACTGTCGGTGCACTGGGTGGACATGAACAGTTCTTATTTGTTTCATGGAAGAACTAAGTTTTTCATCAGACATTCCAGGTGTCCGTCTATCCACTAGTGATATGTGTCCACTCCAGTGTCCTACCAATAAAGTGGAAGCGTCTTCTGTCAAGAAGTCAAAAGAGGAAAGGCCACTTCTTTCATTTCTATACACCTAAGGAAATAAGTAGCAATCAGCTGATAAAACACTCTTTAGTACAAGGCCCTAAGTTCAAGCCCCAATACAAACATACATACAAAATACCCATAGTTGCACGCGCACGCACACACACGCACACACACACACACACACACAAAATGCCATTCATGCCCAGCATTGGTGGCTCATGCCTATAATCCTAGCTACTCAGGAGGCTGAGATCTGAGGATCACAGTTCAAAGCCAGCCCTGGCAGGAAAGTCTGTTAAGACTTGGCGCTGTGACTGTTCACAATAGCTAGGATATGGAAACAACCCAGATGCCCCACCACATATGAATGGATACAAAAATTGTGGTATCTATACACATTGGAATATTATGCAGCCATTAGAAATGACAAAATAATGGCATTTGCAGGGAAATGGATGGAGCTAGAAGGAATCATGTTGAGCGAGGTAAGCCAAG
>NW_012271310.1:0-7740 GCF_000151885.1 Dipodomys ordii
GGAAGTGGTGCTGTGGCTCAAGTGGTAGAGCACTATCCTTGAGCTAAAGAGCTGAGGGACAGCACCGAGGCCCAGAGTTCAGGCCCCACGACCATATTCCCCCCCCCAAAAAAAAGAAAAGTACATCAACTAAGAAGAAAATGCCAGGGTAGATGTAGACAAAATTTAAAGAACATGAGCATTACATGAAGCAGGAAATTGATTGCTCTATAGCAGTTGACTAGGAAAATAACACTAAGAAATTACTGTTAATATCTTTTAGTGTTGTTAGTGTGAAAAACATCTCTCATTGCTTAAAGGGGCTCTTCCAGTTCCATCATTCTGAAGAGCAGTGAAGAACCAGCATTCTTGTTGGAAAATCTGATTCTCAGGTCTGTGTAGGTCTGAAAGTCTGGCAGGATGCTTCTAAATGGTAAGGGGAGTTACCAGACAGACTCCTTTAACCCACATAAGATTAGGAAAGGAAGTTAGTTAGGAAACTCTTTATGTACCAGACCCTGGAATAAGATGCTGCTGGAGTTTTCCTTCAGAGTAGACTGGCTGACATGTTTCTACTGTTCTCATTAATAAAGAGTACTCAGTAGTTGTGTTCCTGGAGTTTTTAAAATAGGTGCTATCATAGGTTGGAGTGATACCACAATATTATAAAATAACTACCTATGGTAAGTAATGCTGCAATAAACATAGTCATGCTGGTAGCTTTAGTGTGGACTTTATTTGCAATAACTAGTATATGTCTGAGTCAAGCAGAAAAGGTCAGATAAGTTGATGTTAGGGAAATGAACCCTAAGATACGTATTCAAAGGTTTTTTTCTTTCATGCGATTGTTTCTAACACATTTATAAGATTATTTCTTGTTGCTTTGTATGTACCTCCCCCACGGTATAACCCCTGTTTTTACTGTATTTGAGGTTGATATAATTTGTGGTGGGGAAGGGAAAAAACAAATTGTTTAAATAGGGATACAGGTGGACCCATAGCAACAATGAGATGTACAAGTCGTTATGTCAAAAATGAACTTTACAACTTTGGTGGGGGGAGGAGGGTTGGGTGAGGAGGGTCAGGGGAGGATAGGAAAGGATGAGAAGGGAAACAAAGGAGGAGGCTACAATGCTTGATAAGAAATGTAGTCATTATCTTGCCCGTGTACAGTATTTTTACAATAAAAAAGCATTTAATTACTGATTAAAAATAAATAAATAAAATAAAATAGCTACCTATCTTAATGATGTTTTGACTTGTCCTTTTCTTTCTTTGCCAAGGTCTAATTGTGTTCTTCCTTTTTGCCCCTCACAGTCATTAACTAAAAGACTATAGAGATTTCCTGGCCAATTAAGGTGAGGATTTTAATTTTCACTCATCTTTTCCAAAAAGGCTTCTTCAGTAACCCGTAAGAGTTTCTACTTCTGTGCTTTACATGTGCTTAACAGACGTATCTCTCACTAGAAATTTAGCATCTCAAAGATGTTTGTCACAATCTGAAGGTAGCTCTCCTGTAGAATGTCCTGCTCATCCCCATGAGAAAGAGGCAATCTACAGTTACACACCATTGCTCTAGGTGTCACAAAAGAAAATACTTAAGTGGTGTTTACATCTGCCCTCCCAGAGGTTAGAAATATTTCTCAGTCAACTCTGTCTGATACTTATATGTTCCAATCAGTTCAATTTGGCTGACATACATAATTTTACCTCAATTTATCCCTTACAAATACTGCAAATGCTGTTTTTAATTAATACTCTGAAAACTGGAGCAATGCCAACTTAATTAATTATCCAAGTTTATTGCTTTAAGCATTTCCTAGATGCAAATCATTAAATTTCTTGGAGGATGCCAATATCAGATCTTCAAAGATTTCAACCTTTTTCTTCCTCCATAGAGCGTTTTTTAAGAGCTAGGAGCAGATAATAGAGCACAAAATGAGCAGATGACACAGAACAGTTTCTGAATGGATGATTTTCACTTAACTAGTCAAAGGATGTCCAGAAACATTCTCAATTATCATACTGAAAAAGTATGAAGGGTCAAATAGCTTTTGAGTAAATTGTGCTAGAATTGTTATTTTATAATTTTACTTTGTACTCAAGGGGATGTAAACTCTATTCTAGATACTAAAATTTGGTATAATATAATTATTATGAATTAAAACTCATCTTTTTTGTGGAATTATGTTTTATAATGATTCTCTCATGATAAAAGAAGAAAAAGTAACCATTATTAATTTTCCTCTGCAAGCATTCTAGTAATGATATAGATTCATGACAATTCTGTGATTGGTATAACTATATTGATGAATTTCTGCAGTTTCTTAAGTACAAGTACTTGTCCCATCTCTTCTACAAGAGGACAAGTCTCAGTTAATACTTCAATATAATGGACATGGTATCACTAAGACATAAGGCCAGAGGACAACTAAGGAATAGTTTTTTTTTTGTTCTAAGGTAGCATTAAATGTTACACTCTGTTCCCAATTTTCACTATCTAGATTCTACTTGTGGACATAAGTTCAGAACTGTTAAAAAGCAGAAAATTAAGAATATTTTCTGCAGATTTGTAGAGGAAATGTCTGCATTAAAGTTATAAGTCTTTATAGAAAGTTAATAGTATGGAAAGCTCTTTAATAAATACTGGAAAAAAGGATTGTCTCTCCCTGTCTAAGTCCTTATTCATATTCAGAAAACATCAACTTTCTTTGCTAAACTTTGAATTTTTGCAGATTACTCTGGGAGTCTTCCCCAGAATAACTGTTAATGCTCAAGCTCACGAGTATGAATATAGAGAGCTATGAAAGTTTTTCTCTTTAGCATATGAGTGGGAAATTTTGATACAAGAATTAAGAGTAAATGCTTATTAGAACAAATTTATTATATTAAGATGAAAAATATTCGTAGCAGGCTAAGCTACAGGATGGGAAAAATTCCTCAATTGTTTTCTTTTTATTAGCTATTGTTGAATACAATCTTACAGTGATAGCTCCATGATAGGCAGAATTTTCTCCATATAGACATAGAGAAAAGGAAATATGGAAGGTTCATTGATCTCAGTTCAAAGTCCCAGATTGGGGTTCTATGTCCTTTAACACTCAACAGAATGAGCTTAAATTAGTCACCAGAGTATTTTAAATCCTGGTTGATGAATCTGCAAGACATTTAGAAAGATAAGTCATCTTTCCTGCCAGTGATGATTTGAATCAAATAATCACAATACCTGTAGCAACAGAAAGCTAGCTTAAGGTAGACACTAAACTGAAAGGTTTGCATAAAAAGAAGAGATGAGTTTTGAAAAAGGAGAGTGCATCCATGAGGTAGAATCAGAACCAAGAAGTTATGACCAAGACTAAGAAAGTTGTTATGTTAGCACTATTAGCTTAGCACAGGTCTGTGAGTGAAGTTTATATGGATTTGAATTAGCTTAGTGGCCAATTTATTTAATTTCTCTAGGCTCTGATCTCTCTTTCTAAAAAAGATAATAGTATTTTCTCCCTAAAATTGTTTTGATGTTTATATGAATTCTAAGGTCTCCTTAGAAATATGTTTCGTATTTTGTTAAATTCTATGTTAGTGTCCCAAAGCATCACCCTAAGTATTTATATGATTTATGTGAATAGAATCTTTCAGTAAGCTAATGCAATACATTCTATTAATAGCATTACTTTATGGATGAAGAAAGTGAGACACAAAGAAGTTAGTGACATCTCCATGCACAGTGAGTAGCTGGCAGATCTAGCAGATAAACTGAGGACTTAGAGCTTCAAAATCTCTTTGTGAACCACTATTCTCTACTGTATGTATGTATGTATGTATGTATTATGTATGTATGAGAAACAGAAGACTAGAGCAGGTAAGTAGAGTTGTAGGCTAGCTACTGATATAAAGAAGAAAATAAAAGTCTGCAGAGACCATGGTTGGCTTTTATCCAATTATGAGTCTTGCCAAAAACTGCCAATGTTTATACCTGCTTTTGGAATTCTACCAGATCCTCATGTGTCCTTTCAAAATGTACTTCTGTACAGAAGAGAGCTACATCCAGCAAGACTCTGCTCTAAGAATACAGCAAAAGAGGGGAAACTAATGAGACCAAACTAGAGGATCAAGTGTTGTGTCTTGAAAAAACAGTTTGTCAGAGAGGGAACCAGGTAATGTTTTTTTCTGGTCACAATCATGTAACTAGTGTTCAGTACTAGGAGCACCTAGGGTCCTAAAATACTCAGTGAGTAAATGAGAAAAAACATATGAAGCACATATATGAAATATTGCAACTTGCCAGATGCTGATGGCTCACGCCTGTAATCCTAGCTACTCAGGAGGCTGAGATCTGAGGATCACAGTTCAAAGCCAGCCCAGGCAAGGAAAGTCCGTGAGACTCATATGTCCAATAAACAACTAGAAAACCGTAAGTGGTCTTGTGGCTCAAGCGGTAGAGCGCCCGCCTTGAAATGAAGAGCTGAGGGACAGCTCCAAAGCCCGAGTTCAAGCCCCATGACCGGCCAAAAAAAAAGAAGAAATATTGCAACTTTCTTCTAATGACTGTCATTGGTATTCTTTTTGTTTCCAAAGACTAATTCCTTATGTATCAATCTACACAGTCGTTGAAAAAAGTCCTTGTATAAGAAAAGTGGAAAAACTTATAACCATAAAGCGAGTACCTCAAATTTTCACTCCTTGAAAGACTAAGAAAGCAATAACCTATTTCAGATTAGTATTCTCCACTCAGGTCAACAATTTATCAGTCACAATGCCTAACAAAACACCCATTATAGCTTCATTTAATGTGAATTACTATTATTAACTCATTGCTATTAAATATATTTCATCCTAAATACAGTAATTTAAAAACAATTACAGTTTATTTCCATCTCCTGTTGGTAGTTAAGATGACTTTTAAATTCTGTCACCACAGCAAATAATACTGAAGTGATTATTGACCTTCTTGAGGGTCACGTGCCTATACACTATAAACTAAGATGTGTTAATGATATTTTACAAGTCTTCAGAAGTAGCTGCTTTACACTCTGACCAATGTTGCATTATCTTCAAGAAATATATTTCCTTTTCTTGTGAAAAATTCACAGCAGGACCAGCAGTCAATGAAGCTGAATGCTTCTCTCATTTTTCCCTTGATCTGTTTGCATCAAAAGTTTAAGTTTTAATGTTGGTGCTTCTAGCACTGTGAGCATCAAAGGCAGAAGTAAATGAAAAGTCAACTTTTCTGGCTACATCCCTGTGCAGACAGTTTGCTATCAGAATATACACTTATCAGAGGAATTTTATGAATGACATGATGCAGAGATTCAAAAATGTCACCATTAGAAAATTAATAGAGCTCTTTTTGACCAAGTCCACTTGTGCCTGAAACATTTTTGTCAACAAAGTAGGAGCATGGGGATTTGCACCACTTCTAGTAACACTTGAGAAACTGTTTATTTTTTCCCAGGGAAATGTAGAAGTTAAGAAAGGTCTGAGATTCCCTGTGCCTTTTTGCAGCCTTTGGAGGATAATGATTTAAGGTGAAGATGTAGGAGGTTGTTTGGGGCGAGGCGAGGGATGTATGTATTCTGATGCCTGGTATGACCAGGATAGGTTTCCTTTGTAATTTGTTTTATTTTGAGACTATGATTTGTAGACTTATTTTAGCACATTTTGCACACTTATAACTTCTCTTTAAGAAGCAGGAAGTTTGGAGTTAGGTGCACCATTTGTATTGAATACACTGTTTTGTAATTTAGTAACAGACTCACTGGACTTTTTTCTGCCTACTCTATCATAACATTATGGAAACATAGCGATCCTGTCTTAGAGAGATTTTCTTCTCATTATTTTCCTTCCTAGGATTCCCACTTACCCTACTGACCAGTCTTACCAGTAAATTTTCTCATGATAACCAGATTCCTTCCTGAGACTTAGATTCTCAAAATGATATGGTTTACTTTCCTTGCTCTGGACTCTATCCAAGACTCTGAGATGCCTGGACAAGGCCTCAGTGACTTGCTCCCAAGTCCCCAGCTTCCCATTGTCAGTTCATTGAATTGGATATGCATTGGACAATGTATCCCCATAGCAACTGTAATGTGATATGATGTCCCAAAACCACATTGAAACTATATTCTAATGTGTGTGAAGTCATGAACTCAAAACCTTTTAGGGATTTCTCCATCCCCAGCCATATGCTTGGCACCATATCTGCCTATATCAGTTTGGAAGTTATTTTTGGCAGCCTCTATTATACCTGTTTACTTATCCAACAAAGGCACTCAGGTGCATGCCTTGTTGCTGTGCAAAAGGGAGAGATAAACCTTTGGATTCAATAACGAGATCTTAATTGTCCCAGTGACAAACCTGCCTTAATGGAGTTTTATTGTCCTCTTTATTCCAATTTTAGAAGATTTAAGAAATTTATATTTACTTAAACATTTGTTTTAGATTTCACCTTGAAAAAATCATTAGCTCCATGAGTTTTATAATAATATGTAAGAAGCATAATGTGAGTAAAGTTTGAGGACCAGTAAATGTCATTTATAGTTATTTACTTTGCCACCATTATGATCTCGTAAGTATGGGTTAGGATCCAAGGGGTTTTTCAAAAAAGTGCCCTGCCTTATTTAAAAGTTGGACTGTTCCATTGGAGGTTCAATTTAGTGTGAGTGGAGTTTGAATCTTTCTAAGTCAGCCATTCATTGCAAAGCAAGTTAACAGTTTTTCTCCATGAAACACATGCTGACAATGAAACTGTCTTTATAAGATGTTCATGACTTTTGCTACAATAATTTCTCATCAAATGTTATTATTGTGATTGTTAACAGCCAGTTATACTCTCTTTACCTGCCTATTATGTGCATAAATTAATGCACCTACAGTAGTTAAGAAAGATGAATATGTTAAAATTTGCTATTTATTCTTCCACATAATAATCTTAATAACTAGACTGGTGCTTGTTAATAACCCATTAATGTTGAAGAGACTCATAATTAATGATTACTATAATTAATGAATGACTCTGTATCATATGAGTTGTGGCTTGATGCAATGTTGGAATTTATAAGGGTGAGATTTGAATAGTTTGTAAGGAAAAGCCATTCACTCAGCTGACATCTACTATGGTTTACAGTTTGCCAGACATGATGTTCAAATCTCAGATCTGATCAATGTGAGAAGCACATTGTTTGGCGCCTGAACTGCTTGGAATTTCTTAGCTGAGTGAGAGCTATGGAGTCCAGATCAGGAAGTGAGAGTGGGAAGCTCAGAAAATGTCAGCATCCTCCTCACTTCACATCTATTCCAGAATGAAGGTTTATAGGGAGAAATGATTCTTGGGAAAGGGCAGAGAAAACCTGTTAATTAAGGGAAATAGATTCAGTTAATGGTCTAAAAGTAAGGGAAGAATGGTATAGAGTTTTCTTTGATGGGAATAAGAAGTCATTTTAGAATACTAAAAAAAATCAATGTGGAAAGAAAAACAAGAAATGTCTCCCATTCTTCCCAAAAAGAGTGGTAGGAAGTAAATATTCAGTGCTTTTAAGATGCTCCCTAAATGTGCAGGAGTTTCATATGTGTTCCCATTATTTCTTAGCACAGCCCTCTAAGGAGCTGTTGTATGCATTTTGTAGATAAGGAAATGAAGTTGGGGAGGTTAAAAATGACCAAAATTAGGGGCTGGGAAGGTGGCTCAGTGGTAGAGCGCTTGCCTTGCATGCATGAGGCTCTGGGTTCAATTCCTCAGCACCACATAAGCAAAAAGAAAAAAGC
>NW_012271310.1:7790-9201 GCF_000151885.1 Dipodomys ordii
TTTTTCTTTTTGCTTATGTGGTGCTGAGGAATCGAACCCAGGGCCTCAGGCATGCAAGGCAAGTGTTCTACCACTGAGCCACCTTCCCAGCCCCTATGGGAATGTTTATAGTACACTTTCCCCCCAAATAACTGAAACCTTTTACTTTTGAAATGTCAGTTCTGTCATGGAGCATTTTTTCAGGTATGTAATTTTTGCACATGTGCAGGTATGTATCCTGTTGCTGTCATCTCAGATGGAGTTGCTGACACTGCTGGCCAAGGACAAGGCATTCAAAGAGATTTTAGTCATGTATGCTTCCATTTCCAAACTGCCAGCATTAACATCTCAGGATGTGGTGAGGAGACCTAATGTGTCTCTACCGTAATGGAGAAATAGCCCATCTGCTCCATGCTGCATGGGCTTGATTTGAACCCCAATGATGAAAAGCAAATGCGTGAACATGGGGTGTGCAATGGCTAGTTACATCAAGGTCGTGAGAGAAGAACATTATTCAATCTGTTCATACTTTGTAACATAGAGCAAAGCCCAAACATGCTGAATGGGCTATCTCTGAAGCTGCAAGCTCTATGTATTCCTAACCAAGTAGAACTGGCCTAGAAGCTCAGTGCACTGTTTCTAGTTCAATGATGTCTTTACTCAGTGCCATCTTGTTGCTAGCAGTAAAATATTGGAAATCACTTCACTTTCCAATGTTACCTGTCTCCCTGACTATAGTGAAAACACATGCAATAACATAAAATCTCCTTTATTGGCGGGTGGCACAAATGAGGCTTCCTCTATGGTTGTCCTAATGGCACCTGATGCCTCAATCAAATGTAACTCTCAAATTTGGCTAGCAGTTTATTACTATTTCTCACCTGCCTTCAAGGTCTAAGAAACACGACCAGTTCATTTCTAGTTAGCACACAGCCAGGAAGAAAGCAGTCCAGGCTAGATGGAATCTTGGTAGATGAGCCTAGCAAGGTGGAAAAAGCTGCATCAAACTACCTTAAGTCTTCCTCCTGGGGACTTCCACTCTGCTGTGTCCTTCCTCCTCCAGGCCCTGATGAACAAAGTCTGATTGGCAGTGTGTGTGTGTGCTGGTCCTAGGACTCAAACTCAGGGCCTGGAAGCTGTCCTCAAACTTCTTTTGCTCAAGGCTAGCACTTACCACTTGAGCCACAGTGCCACTTCCAGCTTTTTTGGTGGTTTATTGCTGGTTAAAGTCTCATGGACTCTTATGAACTCTCATGGACATTGAGTATTTTAATTATTCCCCTACATTTTTTATTTTATTTTTATTTTTTTGGTCCGGTCGTGGGGCCTGAACTCTAGGCCTGGGCGCTGTCCCTCAGCTCTTCAGCTCAAAGCTAGTGCTCTACCACTTGAGCCACAGCGCCACTTCTGGCTTTTTTCTTTTTGCTTATGT
>NW_012271311.1:0-1201 GCF_000151885.1 Dipodomys ordii
GAGAGAGAGAGAGAGAGAGAGACGACAGACAGACACACACACACAAACAGACAGAGACAGAGACAGAGACAGAGACAGAGACAGAGAGCGAGCTCATGGGCCTGTAGAACTATCTCCCGCCCAGTGCGTGGGTGTAGGCAGGTTCCAGGGCAAGGAACAGCCAGAAAGGAAGACCAGGGACATTCACATTCCAGTTGGAGCCACCAAATTGTAACTTGTAAATTAGTTTGTTTTCTTGGCTGCTATGTGAAGAGAAGTACAGAAGATGTTTTTTTAAAAAAAAAAACTACTAGATCTTCATTCTTTCTAATTAAAATAACGATATATCTTTAATGCACCCTTCAGTATTCCAAGGGTAACGGGGCATATTGCTTGATTTACATGCTCCTGGTTTCCGTTTGGTATCATTATTGCTCTAAGTAGATGCAGATGCTCAAGTTAATTTTATTGTTAATGCCTCAAGGCATTTTTAAGGAGTAGTGCACAAAGCTTTTAAAAATCCAATAAATTATATTGAAACTCAATTTACTTCATGTTATACCTTCAACAGAGGAAGGGCATAAAGTGCTCTGGAATTTAGATTTTGCTTTTATCACCAATTGAGTAAGTATTTTACTTACTAAAATGGAAAGGCACATTCGTGGAATGCTATTTATGTGCTAACAATCCCTCATTAGCTGGATAAAGAATTACATCTTAGCCAAAATGGATGAGATGCTTATAAACTATCTTATTAATTTGCAAATAATGGTAACTTGTAGGCATACATTACATCAAGCTCACATCAACAGAAATGAATGTTTTTTTTCTAGAATTATCCTATAAAAATGACTGTTACCCAGTCTACCCTCTAGCGACAGAATCTTGACTGTCATTGTCAGTGGAAATACCCTTATTTCTGTTAATTATATGCAATAACATCTGGAAGGAATTAAGTAAGTGTTTTATAAGGACAAACAAAATGGAGAATGATTAAGTACATATGTGAACAAGTTAAATCTATCTTTCTATATATCTGCATATGTGTGTACTATATACAATAGTATATAACTTAAAATTCAAATTATTCATATGCAATTGAAACAAAACCATCATTGAGCTTCCTGTCTTCCAAAACTATCTTGAAACCAGACTAGATAGGTTATAACATAGTACCCAACATACACATGTACTTATACCTCTATCAGCCTAAATTCTTTTT
>NW_012271311.1:6526-8418 GCF_000151885.1 Dipodomys ordii
CATAATTCTTCCCTCCCCTACTCAGAATGAAATCTAAAGTGTTAAAGGATCATTCAGGTTACAAAGGTACAAATATTGTGCCTAAGCTGAGTACAATAGCATAGAAGGTACAGCTTACAGTGCAGCTTGAGGCTGATTTGCAGCATGTTCTCAGCCAGCTCTCCATCCCAAATCCTTTTTGTTAATGTCAGTGTCAGTTTTGATGCCTAAAAAGGTCATTAAAGTATACTGCATCCACTAGTCTTGATGGGCAGACATATCAGAACACAAGTTACATATTCCATTCATCTGCCCAGCAGCTTTTCTCGAGTGTAAAAAGAGCAACTTCATGAATAAAATATATCTCCTAAACTTTTGTTTCCTTTCCCTGGAGGCATATACACACAGCTCAAAAAGGAATAGGGATTATCTAATGGAAATTTGTCAGTATTTAAGTTTCTGCAAGCAAATTCTCTAGGACCTTAAGGGAGATTACAAGTGGCTTGAGATGTGGCTCAGTGGTAAAGTGCTTGTCTTGCACATGTAAGGCCCTGGGTTCAATCCTTAACACTGAAAAAAGAAATTAACTGCTGAATGTTTTAAAATATTTGATAGAAAGTCTCCATCTTGTATTAAGAATGAGCAATTAGTCCAGTTTTGATATACAGTAAATTTTGCACAGTTTGAATGCAGAGGCTTTAAATAAAACTTTCAGTTGAGGTAGATGATTTCGGGCTTGTAGGACGCACTGTTCCATTTGTAGTCAGGTCATTTCTATGTACGAAAGCAAGTGCAAGCTGGGTGCCAATGGCTCACACCTGTAATCCTAGCTACTCAGAAGGCTGAGAACTGAGCGCAATGACTCAAAGCCAGGCTGAGAAGACAAATCCAAGAGACCGTTCTCTCCAGATAACCAACAAAAAGCCAGAACAGGAGGTGTTGCTCGGTGGTAAAGTATCATCCTTGAGTGAAAAAGCTGAGTGAATATGTGAGGCCCTGAATTCAAGCCCCAGTACCAGCATGCACGCACCACGCACACGTTCGCACACACACGCGCGCACACACACACACACACGCATGTGTGCATGCAGGCATACATGCATGCACATATAAACAGATGTCAGGCACAATCACACAATCATAATCCAAGTTGAAAGAAGAACATGTAACATGTTTTTAATAAGAAGAAAAATCATTTTTCATGTATTCTAGTCACATAAAAACATTTCGGCACTTTTTTCTTGAATATTTCTTGCCAAATTCTAAAAGCAATATGAAATTTAGGAGAGTCCCAAAGAAACATTTTTTGGAGGATGAAAATGATCAATGATCTCACTAGTGAAATAATTAAGAGCATTGAAACCAAACCAGGCTGGGCTGACATGGAATAACATGCCATGGGTATGCGACAGCAGGGAAGTGACAGTCTATCTTATTTGTTGTTGGCTTTTTTGCTGTTGTTGTTGTTTTTTAAGTCACACACAAAATGAAATCACTAACCAATTTTTAGGTATTATTCTTAAGTAAAGAATCAAAAGATGGTTTTTTGTCTGTACTAAAAGCAAATCATTCAGCATTTGTATGACTGGATCCATAATATATAATAAGATTTAGGAGAAAATTACCATCGTAATAGAAACCTTCTATTGCTGGCAATCGCCAGGGTTCCTACACTGGTAAGTGAAGCTACTGGCACAATAAGCAACAGGACCCTTTGACCCTCCCAGTGCTGGCGTGGCTGGCAGGAAGAGGCTCATGGCCATAGAGGAAAGACCAAAGGAAATATAGAAACTTTGGGCTTTATGCTGCATCTTTTAGCTGTGGGAAGGATGTGCTTATCTTTAAGCTTCTCAGAGGCAAAGTACCAAAATTGCATTTGTTAAAATTTACTTTTCTGTGATTATAGAGGTGAC
>NW_012271312.1:0-1078 GCF_000151885.1 Dipodomys ordii
CTCAAGGCTAGCACTCTACCACTTGAGCCCCAGCGCCACTTCTGGCTTTTTTTTCTTTTTTGCTTATGTGGTGCTGAGGAATCGAACCCAGGGCCTCATGCATGCAAGGCAAGCGCTCTACCACTGAGCCACCTTCCCATCCCCAAGGGGAGGGTGTTTTCTAATGATCAGAATTGGGAGACTGCAGAATAGAATGCTCTTTTCTCTATACAAATGGGGAAAGTGAGGCCTAGAGGAGGACAGTAACTTTACAGCAAGTCTATAGCTGAATCAAGAACTTTACACCAGGGGCTGGGAAGGTGGCTTAATGGTAGAGTGCTTGCCTTGCATGCACGAGGCCCTGGGTTCAATTCCTCAGCACCACATAAGCAGAAAAAGCCGGAAGTGGTGCTGTGGCTCAAGTAGTAGAGTATTAGCCTTGAACTCTGCACCAGTGGCTTTTCTTGACTCAAGGCATTTGTAGCAAGGGAGGGACAGCTGAGGGTCCCAGAGGCTGGACACTGGCTTTGAGGCATGCAATGCTTTCCACTCACCTCTGAACCCAGCGCTATCATGTTGGCTAAGGAGTTGGTCAACAGGCGGTCTTCCAGGAAATATTAAAACAGTCTTCCAGGAAATATTAAAACAGGTCTTCCTATAACTAGAGTCATATGTAATCATTTCTTGGAGTCACGAATGAAAAAAGTAACCACTCATACTGCTTCTGTTCAGTGTAGGGCTAGAGGCTCCAGCCAGGGCAGGTAGGTGAGAAAACCTCCTATGGGTACAAAGGAAGAAGTGGAGCTGTCTCTGTTTGCAGATGATATGACCTTGGGTAGAAAATCCTAATGACTCCTCTAAAAAGTTATTACAGCTAATAAAGGAATTCAGCCAAGCTGCAGCATATAAGATCAATATGCAAAAAATCAATTGTATGTTTTCACTTTGCAATGAACACCTCAAAAGGGTAATTAAGAAAATAATTCCAAGCCGGGCGCTGGTGGCTCACGCCTGTAATCCTAGCTACTCAGGAGGCTGAGATCTGAGGATCGCAATTCAAAGCCAGCCCGGGCAGGAGAGACCGTGAGACTCCTATCTC
>NW_012271312.1:8948-10442 GCF_000151885.1 Dipodomys ordii
GAGGGAGGGAGGGAGGGAGGGAGGGAGGGAGGGAGGAAGGGGAGGGAGGATAGGAGGAAAACAATGAAACCTGTTGAAATTATCCTAAGGAGGGTAAGGGAGAGCCACAGGGGTCCTCTGGAATACATTGTACACATGTATGAAAATGTCATAATAAAAAATAACAAGTAACTTATAGATTTTAATTTTTTTAATTTTTGTTGGTCGTGGATCTTGAACTCTGAGCCTGGGTGCTGTCCCTCAGCTCTTCAGCTCAAGGCAAGCACTCTACCACTTGAGCCACAGCACCACTTCCAGTTTTCTGGTGGTTCATTGGAGATAAGAGTCTCATGGACTTTCCTGCCCAGCTGGCTTTGAACTGAGATCCTCAGATCTCAGCCTCTTGAGTAGCTAGGATTACAGGTGTAAGCCACTGGTGCCTGGCTAGATTTTATTTATTAGGTTTGAAACCTAGTACCTAGAGTACACTAGACAAATATCCTTGTACTGAGGTACACCAGCCATGAATTTAATTGTGTGTGTGTGTGTGTGTGTGTGTTCCAGTCCTGGGGCTTGGACTCAAGGGCTGGGCTTGAACTCAGGGCTTCGGTACTGTTCCTGGAATTTCTTTTGCTCCAGGAGAGTACTCTACCACTTGAGCTACACTTCCACTTATGGCTTTATAGTGGTTAATTGGAGATAAGAGTCTTACAGACTTTCTTGCCCTGGTTGGCTTTGAACTTTGATCCTCAGATCTTACCCTCCTAAGTAGCTAAGAGCTCCTGGCCTTAAACTTATACCTAAAAAAACAAAACAAAAAACTTTAAATTGCTCAATTCCTTTGGACAGAGAGAAGGGATCAAAATAAAATGAATAAAAGGAAATAGAAAAATGGCTAAATAATTAATGGCCTAGTATTACCAAGTCATGCAATCACAGTACTGAGACTTTTCACACCACGGGGAAATGTTTGTGAGGCCACAGGGCAGGGAGAGGCCAGCTGTCGTGCAGGATTGGCACCGAGGTGTGCCCACCTGTCCATGTGACCGTCAGCTGGGGAAGGGAGACCCGAAGTGACACCCCAGAACAGTAGTTACCACCAGGTTGGGATGATGGACGATATTCATTTCCTCCTTCTTACCTTTCTGTAGTTTGCAGATTTTGCAGATTATGGATTGCTTCTAATTAGACCTAAAACACGAGGTCTGAGTTAGCCACAGGGCTGGCTGGCTGGCCCAGGCTTTGGACCTGCACACTGGGCCAGGGGCCGCTGGGCAGGCAGGCAAGCTGAGGACCGAGGAATCCCGTGGGATACTTTCCTTGTGGACTCAAGCCTGCCCTGGACCTTGGGGGCTCACTGGGAGGCCACCAATTTCCTGCCTGCGAACCCTAACCTTCCTTTCCACAGCCTCTTTGCTCCTTGCTCTTTGGGAACCAGGGAGTGCAGTGGGCAGGCTAGAGGAAGAGTGGTGACATGTTGTTGTTTTTGTTGGTCATGGGGCTTGAACTCTGAGC
>NW_012271313.1:4619-7291 GCF_000151885.1 Dipodomys ordii
GTGAGCCACCAGTGCTTGACAAGGTGGAATGATTTTTTTTTTCCCATCCTGGGTCTTGAACTCAGGGCCTGGGTGCTGTCCCTGAGCCTCTATGTGTGCAAGGTAATGTGTCTTATATCTAGTCTTCTGTTTTACTCAAAGGAGCGGACAAATGAAATTGCCAATGTGGAGACCATCAACAATGGGAAGTCCATCTTCGAAGCCCGCTTAGACATTGAAAATTGCTGGCAGACCCTGGAATATTTTGCAGGCTTGGCTGGATCCATGGCTGGTAAGCCTTTTCCTTTCTCTGCTCACAAGATCTAGAGGAGCAGAGCCTAGTGATGAAGAGAAAACATCTTTGAGTTAACACAGGCCTGGTTTAAATTTTGGGGTCACTGCTTTCTATTTGAGTGCACAGGATTTACTTTATCCTGTCTTCTCTAAGCTGGAGATAACGCCCTGTACCTCTTGGATTGTTTTAAAGATTAAATAAGCTACTACATGTAAATCACCCAGCATGTACATGTTCTGGCAGGAGCACATCATGTGTGTTTGTTTGATGGATTTAGCAAAAGACTAACAACTTAGAAAGCCTGTAGCAGTTCATATTTGATGGTTAGTAGGACTCAGCTGGGCCAAAAATCCAAGGTTTTATAGTCCCCACACTTCTTTGCTACTGAGTCTTCCCCTCATTTTTATTTCATTTGAGTTATCCAAAAGAGGCTCTGGAAACTTTTTTTGGGGAATTGAGCAAGGTACCAGTGGTTTATGCCTAGCTACTAAACAGGCTGAGATCTGAGGATTGCAATTTGAAGCCAACTTTGACAGAAAAGTTTGAGACTCTTATCTCTAATTAACCAACAAAAAGCTGGAAGTGGAGCTATAGATCAAGTGGTAGACATCCAGCCTTGAGCAAAAAGTAAGGGACACTACTCAAGCCCTGAGTTCAAGTCCTAGTACCTGGAGGAAAAAATATTAATTTAAGTAGGATGAAAATGTGCTGATAAAAATCTTGGGGAAGCATGGATCTCTGTTCTTTTTGTTGTTGCTGTTGTATAAATATTTATTTATTTTTTGAGACAGGATTTTTGGTAGCTCAGGATGCCCCCTGGAGTTGAGATTCTTGCAAATCTACCTTAGTGCTGGGATTACAGGCATGCACTACCATCCTTCAGCAAACTATATCCTACTTTCTCCTTTGTTTTCCCCTTAGGTGAACACATTCAGCTCCAAGGTGGATCCTTTGGTTATACCAGAAGAGAACCACTGGGGGTCTGTGTGGGGATAGGAGCATGGAACTACCCCTTCCAGATTGCCTGTTGGAAGTCAGCTCCAGCTTTGGCCTGCGGTAAGAATGAATTACTCTGCACTGTGAGCTGCTGATCTCTCCTATTCTCTGTTCTTCACCTCTCTATAAACACACACTTGGAATCAGAAAGGGCTTGTTTGGGATATTCACACCTCAGAGGAAGGAGGTCCATTCCTGCCCAGCTTGTCCCTCATATTACTTAAGTTATACACACTAGTCATGTCTATATATTCCTTAAAAAAATTATGCTTAGGGCTGGGAATGTGGCTTAGTGGTAGAGTGCTTGCCTAGCATGCATGAAGCCCTGGGTTGGATTCCTCAATACCACATAAACAGAAAAAGCCAGAATGGAGCTGTGTCTCAAGTGGTAGAGTGCTAGCCCTGAGCAAAAAGAAGCTCAGGGACAGTGTTCAAGCCCCAGGACTGGCAGAAAAAAAAAAATTATGTCTACCATTTGTTTGTTTAGTTTTGGGCAGTAGTGCTGATTGAACTTGGCAGGTCACCGTGCTTGCTAGGGAGGTCCTCTACCTCTTGAACCTCTCTCTCTACTTTAGTATGAGGAGAGGAGGTAACTTTTTTCCCTGCTAAATTGCATTAGAACTTGGCTTTCCTGGACAAGAATTTCCAGAAGTAGAAGATAAGCTATCACCTTCATTGGTGTCCTAAGAGAAATGATAAAGCTTCCATCAGAGCAGCTCTGCTGGTTGAAAAACAGAGACTGCTGGGAGCAAGACAGTGTATTTTTAAAGGATTTTGAGGGAACACTGTAGTTAGGACACTGAAATGTGGTTCTGTCCTTTTGTTTTTGCACTTTTTTTTTGTGTCTGAGGGGCAAGGTATAAAGGAGGAATAGGTTCAGAGGTAAGCCACTAGCTTTTGGGACCTTTCAGGTATTTGGTTTTAACTGATCTGTAATGGGACTGATTGTACCTCAAAATGCTGATGTAAGCTTTAAATGAGGTGATTTATGTACAATGGCCTTGCTATGCTATTTGAGACTGAGCAAGTATATCGTGTGAGCTGCCTTTAATGAGAGAAAGCAAGATAGGAAGGACAAGATTGTCTGTTGAGAACATTTTGGGTGTGGAATTTGATGGGAGGATGGGAAACAGTTGGAAGTGTCTGGGCTTGTTCTTAAAGGATCACGACTTTTGAGTGTGTGTGCCTTGCATTTATGCAGGAAATGCCATGGTCTTTAAACCTTCTCCCTTCACGCCTGTTTCTGTTTTGCTCCTGGCTGAAATCTATACCGAGGCTGGTGTGCCTCCTGGGCTCTTCAATGTGGTGCAGGGAGGTGCTGCCACCGGCCAGTTTCTCTGTCAGCATCGCGATGTGGCCAAGGTTTCCTTCACCGGAAGTGTGCCTACTGGAGTGAAGGTAC
>NW_012271314.1:0-1786 GCF_000151885.1 Dipodomys ordii
TGTTAATACATACATACATACATATATATATATATATATATATATATTGTGTGTGTGTGTGTGTGTGTGTGTGTGTGTGTGTGTGTATGTGTGTGCTGGGGCTTGAACTCAGGGCGAGGGCACTGTCCCTGAACTCTTTTGCCCAAGGCTAACACCCTACCACTGGAGCCACAGCTCCACTTTTAGCTTTTAGGTGGTTAATTGAAGATAAGACTCTCTCAGACATTTCCTGCCCAAGCTTTGAAGGCAATTCTCAGATCTCAGCCTCCTGAGCAACTAGGAGTACAGACATAAACCACCAACACCTGGCTACAAAGGATAATTTTTTTAATGTAAAGAAATTTCAAATTAAAGTTTAAGTATAGAAAGTACTGGTAAATAAACCATGAGTGGTGGGCCAGATCTTACTATCTGCCTTCTTGCATTTTGCTGTAATGCAAATTAAGTTTATGGTAATAATTTTATTATGATTTTTGTTTTTGTATGTTTTCTAAGTGCCTTTGCCCTATGATGAATACTATAGTTGAACATTACAGTTATAACAGTGACTATCTGGCCACAAGAGCTAAAATATTTATAACCTGACCATTAAAGGAAAATGCCTGCTGATATAGATCTTAACTGGAAAGATTTCAAAGCAAGGAAGGTTTTTCTCTGCTGCACTAAACTATCTATTGTAGAGGATGCCAACTTGCCCTTTTGGTAAGTAATTGATGGCCCATGGGCTCTGCGAGCTCTTTGGGCACTGTGTTGCTGCCCGTTACATTCCTAGTGAAAATTTTCTACCTTCCTGAAATGATATATTAAAGCTCTTTTAATGCTCTTTCTGGTATAAACTCTGATTTTGGTGAAAAAAAATACAGTGCTTGCAGTGTGAACTAACAGCACACTTTTGGAAGATGAGTTACCAACATTGGTACCCTTCTTCATATTAAGTGGATGCTGTATCCTGTGGGGTACAGTGGGGTCAAAGGTCATTTGAGAGTTGAAAAGTCTTGTTTACTTATAAGGGAACATCAAAAGAACTTGCTATAGACAATGGTCACAACTGATGAGCAGTTTCTCTTTGTGTCGCCATGAAGATTATGTTTAACACTTTATTATTAGCTTTCATTATTTCATTATTCAATTTACCGGAGAGGCTGAAAATGTCATGCAAATAAGGAGAAGCGTCCTTTAACTGGATGGTATGTTTAGAATAATGCTGAATTGTTCTAAACAATTAGAAGCATTGGAAAAACTCATCCCATCCAGTGTATAGTAGATATTAAATAGTTTCTCAAGTTAAGAAATAGTCTGCTACCTAACTGGTCAAAGCAACAGCAAAAAGCTTGTACACCAGCAAGATTATGGCAAGCAAAATTAATCTAGACTCTTCCCACAAGGTTTCTGACTCTTGCTGGGCTTTGGTGGCTCACGCCTGTAATCCTTGCTACTCAGGAAGCTGAGATCTAGAGATCGTAGTTCAAAGCCAGTCTGAGCAGGAAAATCTATAAGACTTATCTCAAATAAACCACTTAAAAAAAAGCCAGAAGTGGAACTGTGGCTCAAGCCGTAGAGAGTGAGCTTAGAGATAAGGGGCAAGATCTGAGCCCTGAGTTCAAGCCTCAGGAATGGCCAGCACACTCACACATCCATGTGCACATGCACATACATGTATATACCTCTGATTCTTAAGAAAGATAACGAGAATACTGTTAGATATACTGTAACACAAAAGGGAAAAATAGCAAGTTAACAGTAGTTTTTTTTCCTGTAGTGAAGTTTTTTTTTTTTTTTTTTTTTT
>NW_012271314.1:5981-6268 GCF_000151885.1 Dipodomys ordii
TTCAGAGAAGTTTCTCTTTAAGTCTTTAGCCCACTTATTTATTGGGCAGTTGTTTCTTTGAAGATTTGTTGTTGGGGGATTTAAGTTTTTGAGTTTCAGGTATATTTTAGATATGAAACCCTTGTCCGTTGTATGGTTAGTGAAGATCTTCTCCCAATCTGTGAGCTTTTTATTGATCTTGCTAGCTATGTCCTTTGCCATGCAGGCCTGCAATTTCATGCAGTCCCATTTGTCCAACCTTTCTTTGATTTGTTGTGTTTCTGGGTCTCTATTAAGAAAATTTCAGC
>NW_012271315.1:0-1100 GCF_000151885.1 Dipodomys ordii
CTTGGCCTGGGTGTGGATCTGGGATCACACCATCCTTGGCCTGGGTGTGGATCTGGGATCACACCATCCTTGGCCTGGGTGTGGATCTGGGATCATACCTTCCTTGTCCGAGGTATGAATCTGTGGTCACACCATCCTTGCCCTGGGCGTGGATCCAGGATCACACCATCCTTGTCCCAGGTGTGAATCTGTGGTCATCACATCCTTGTCCCGGATGTGAATCTGCAGTCACAGTGTCCTTGCCCTAACTGTGGATCCAAGGTCACACTGACCTTGCCCTAACTACAGATGCAAGGCCTGGTCCAATCAGGGCAAACCCCAAGACCCCAACTCTAGTCCTGGATGCAGATCTTCACAAAGAGCGTGGCTGATGGATACTGATCCCCATTTTTAGACAAGAGATGGACATGACGGTAGCCTGGCAGAAAGAACCAAAAAAAAAAAGTAGTCTGGTCACTCCGGGCAACTCCCATGGAGGCCCCGCCCTCCCTCTCTCCCTCCTCCCCCTCCTCCTCCTCTTCCTGTCTCTGGGCAGACGCTCACCCTGCTTGAGGCTGCCCCAGGGGATGGTGCTCTGGCCGATGAAGTCGTTCTTCGAGGAGGCATCGTAATCCTCCACAATAAACCGCACCAGGGCGAGCTCCGGCACCGCCACTTCGAACTCAAACTCTGTGTCCCACCAGGGGTTGAAGCCTGGGAACAGGCCTCGTCATAGTCAGGGCACGGACAGACAGTGGCTCTGGGAGCCAGGCCTGCCCACTGGCCAGCTGGCCCACCCACCGGCTGGCCCCATTTACCATTGTTGGTGACCACAGCCGTGTGGCGACTGCTCATGTCCCGGCCCACGCCGTGTATCTCCACCGTCACCTTGGGGTCCACGATGGAATTCTTGTTCTTATTGACTTTTGGCAGCTGTTGTCCAGAAATAACCTAAGGTAGGAGAAATGGGAGATAACAAAAAGCGTTGACAAAAAATAATAATAATAGGCCAAATGCCATCAGCTCATGACTGTCATCCCAGCTCCTCAGGGAGGTTGAGATCTGGAGGATCTCAGTTCAAAGCCAGCCTGGGTGGGAAAATCCATGAGACTTTTTTTTTT
>NW_012271315.1:3280-4529 GCF_000151885.1 Dipodomys ordii
TGGAGGCTGAGGTGTGGAGGATCACTGTTCAAAGCCAGCCCCCGAGGAAAGGAAGTGTGAGTCTGATCTCCAACAAACCAGCAGAAAGCTGGTGGTGAGGGGTGGCTCATTGGCAGAACGCCAACCTTAAGCCAAAGAGCTTTTAAGGAGAGTGGGTAGCTTGCCTGCCATCCCAGCCCTTTGGGAGGCTGAGGCCTAGAGGACTGTGGTTTGAGGCCAGCCCAGGCAGGAAAGTGAGACTCTCATCTCCAAGGAACCATCAGAAAGCCAGAAGTGGTGCTGTGGCTCAAGTGGCAGAGCACCAGCTTTAAGCTGATGAAGAGGCTCAGGGCCAGCGCCCAGGCCCTGAGTTGAGCCCCAGTATTGACACACGCACACGTACACACAGAGTCACAGAAATCCGAGGAGAGCTCGGGGGCGTCAGAGCAAGGGGCGACCCCAAGGCCCCTGCCCTTGCTGGCCCTCACACCTTGGGCTTATGTTGTACGCGGCTCCTCACGGCCTCGTCGTCCATCTCCGCGGCCTCATCTTCGTCTGATACGTCTGCCGCCTCCGAGCCACTCGTCCCTCCTGGGGCCAGCAGCCCCCCGACCTTCTTCCCCTTCAGCAGGATCTTCCCCTTCAATTGCTGGGAGGGGGTGGCGGGGGCAGGGGTCAGAGGGCAGCGGGTCACCATCCTCCATCTGGCCTCGCCCTGAGCCGGGCCCAGTACACCTCCACCTTGGGATGCGCCCTGACCGGCGCCCCACACCCCGCATCCGCACCTCGGGCGAGGGCAGGCTGGTGGTCACCCCATCCAGTGGCTTGTCCAGCAGCATGGGCCCCAGGATGGCCCGCAGGTGCCGGGCCATCACACGCTGCTGCTCCAGGCTGCAGTGGTTCTCCAGGGACAGGATGACGGGGTATGGGGACACCTGGCACCCCAAGACACACGGGAGGGGGAGGAGTCAGCATACTGCACGCCACCCCTCCTGGCCAGCTCCCTCTCAGCCTCTGCCCCTCCCCCACCCGGCCAGCCCCCCCCAGTCCCTCCCCCTCCCCTTCCCCCTGCCACCAGCCCCACCTTGAAGGCGTAGTCCCGGATGGCCCGCAGCGCGTCGCTCAGCAGGATCTTGGAGGTGAAGGTGTAGCCATGGTAGATGACCGGCTCCTGGCCTGGCCCATCCCAACAGTCCAGCTCCAGACACCGGCAGCCCTTGCACAGAGCCCTGGGGCACAGACGGGTCGGTCCTGCCCATCCTGCTCCCAC
>NW_012271316.1:0-430 GCF_000151885.1 Dipodomys ordii
TTGGTATGAAATGTTGGGCTGATGACATCTAAAGAGGGTCTTTTTGACCGGAGTTATACAGATCCTTCCCAGTTGGGCTTTTCATTTGGAGTTACTCTGTTGGAAGCTGTGACTGTAGTAGGGCTCTACTTGTGGGTTTTTGTTTTATTACTGATTTTATGGAAGTTCCCCCCCCCCCCACACACACATAGGGCTTGAACTCTGGGCCTGGGCGCTGTCCCTCAGTTCTTCAGCTCAAGGCTGGCACTCTACCATTTGAATCACAGCTCTACTTGTGGGTTTTTGTTTTTTTGGTCGTGGGGCGTGAACCCTGGGCCTGGGCGCTGTCCCTCAGTTCTTCAGCTCAAGGCTGGCACTCTACCATTTGAGCCATAGCGCCACTTTCGGCTTTTTCTGCTTAAGTGGTGCTGAGGAATTGAACCCAGGGGCC
>NW_012271316.1:1205-2715 GCF_000151885.1 Dipodomys ordii
CACACACATAGGGCTTGAACTCTGGGCCTGGGCGCTGTCCCTCAGTTCTTCAGCTCAAGGCAAGTGTTCTACCCTTTGAGCTACAACACCACGTCTGGCTTTCCGGTGGTTAATTGGAGATTAGAGTCTCACGGACTTTCCTACTGGGCTGGCTTTGAATTATGATCCTCAGATCTCAGCCTCCTTAGTAGCTAGGATTACAGGTATGAGTTACCAGCGCTGGCCTGATCTCTGTTTTATTCTTTCTTTTTCTTTTTCTTTTTTTAATTTATTTTTCGGTCATGGGGCCTGAACTCTGGGTCTGGGTGCTGTCCCTCAGCTCTTCAGCTCAAGGCTGGCACTCTACCATTTGAGCCATAGCGCCACTTTCGGCTTTTTCTGCTTAAGTGGTGCTGAGGAATTGAACCCAGGGGCCCATGCATGCAAGGCAAGCATTCTACCATTGAGCTACCTTCCCAGCCCTGATCTCCGTTTTTTGTATGAATACTAAACATGGACTGGGAGAATAGTGAATAGAAATGTCTTTACAAGAAATGAAAGAAGAAAAAGAGGGGAAAAATAGTCATTTGGGATACCTTGAGGCTGAGAAAAACAGAATAAGATGATGGGAAAAGATGGAGAGAAAGTAAGGGAACCATGTGAATGCATGTTAAGAGATTAAAGTGCCTGGAAAAGAAATGCTGGTTAAAAATAATGTATTTATTGAGTAATCAATCAGTAAATGAATGATCATCCTATCTACCCCATCCCACCTGTGGGAAAAGTGAGTTATAATGCAACCTGCCTACGTCCCTACTGCTGATGGGTAAGAGCTGGAGCAGGCTCCACCAGAGAAAACGTCCAATGAAGAGTAAGAGAAGCCACTAGTTATCCAGCTGCACAGGGTTTCAGTCTTCTAACCTCTTTTTCTTTGCCGAGTGGCAGAAGAACCAAATCTTAACATAAAACTACCCTTCTATCTTGGGAGTCATGTGAAGTAGCCTCTGAATTGGGAGGTTGGCTTAGGGATTTCCTTGCTTTCTCATTCTTCTCACTTTTTCTGGGTTTCCTGAATATAATTTCCAGAATTATTTTTCCATCAAGAACATAGAGGCTGGAAATAGAACGTGTGTGTGTGTGTGTGTGTGTGTGTGTATGTGTGCCAGTCCTGGCACTTGAACTCAGGACATGCCTGGGGCCTTGTCCCTGAGAGGTTTTGCTCAAGACTATCTCTCTACCACATGAGCTAACCTGGGCAAACTAGTCTATAAGATTCTTATCTTTAATTAATCACCAAAAAGCTGAAATAGAGCTATGACTTAAGTGGTAGAATACTAGCTTTGAGAGAGAGAGAGAGAAAAAGAGACACAGCCCAGATCCTGAGTTAAAGCCCTAATACTAAATAATAATAAATAAATTTATTATTATTATTATTATTTTTTGTCGGTCATGGGGCTTGAACTCTGGGCCTGGGTGCTGTCCCTCAGCTCTTCAGCTCAAGGCGAGCACTCTACCACTTGAGCTACAGCGC
>NW_012271317.1:0-2910 GCF_000151885.1 Dipodomys ordii
AAAAAAGCCGGAAGTGGTGCTGTGGCTCAAGTGGTAGAGCACTAGCCTTGCACTGAAGAGCTGAGGGACAGCGCCCAGGCCCAGAGTTCAGGTCCCATGACCGGACCCCCCCCAAAAAAAGATAAAAAAAATAAAAAAAAAGAAGTAGAATCCAACCATCTCTTCTCTCTTAAGGCCACGGTGCATATGAGTACACAGCAGGTACTCTTAGAGTCAAATTGCTTATGTCTAAATCTCACCTCCTGCCTCACAAGCTTTGTGATCCTGTTAGTTGATCTTCCTGGCTTCAGTTGCTTTATCTGCATAATGGAACAATAGTGTCTACAGCATTTTTCAACATGATAACATAATGAAAAAGATTAATAATAGGTCAAGCATATAAAAAGTGTGCAATAAACATTATTACCAATTGTACATATTTCAGGCAACTTCAGTTTCAGTTTATTATTTTATTGTTACACCCTCCTTTATTTTTTCCCTACCTCAGTTTATTATCTATAAAATTAGTCCAATAATAGAAAGAGAGATGAGATCTATATGATGCTGAACTATGTGATATATTATTAAGTCTACTGCTAACACCATCAACAATAAAAGTAATAACAACTAATACTTATAAGCACTTACTCTGTGATTATAAACATAGATATTGTCGAGGTTAATATGTATGTGAACTCAATTTCTGTAATAGTTCCATGAAACAGGTAATAATGTCTAGCAATTAGCATTGAATGTTATCATCACTATAAATGCTTTTAAAATTATCTTCTTAAACCCATGAAAAAGTAGGGAAAGAAAGCAAAAGAAAGTTGGTAGAAAAATGAAACAAAACAAAAACAAAAAGCAAACCTACTTCTATTATCTAGGTGTGGAGAAGACTTACATTTTCCTTATATGCATGTTCCAGAATTTGACCAATGTTGAGGAAAGGCTATTTATGGATGGATGTATAATTTGCTACTTGGAGGAGTTAGTCCCGTTCTTGTCCTATTGTTTGGCCTGCTCTGTTTTCACCAAGCTCTGTGTGTGTGTGTGTGTGTGTGTGTTCGCGTGCGCGCGCGTGTGTGTGTGTGCGTGTGCGTGCATGCATGTGCTAATACTAGGGCTAGAACGCAATGCCTCATGCTTTTCTTGCTATACCACTCACCTATTTCACTCCTGGCTATAGCTCTTCCACTAGAGCTTTGACTCCACTATAACTTTGTACAGCTTATATAGAGGTTAGACACTCAGGGATTTGTGTGTTCAGAGTGGCTCTTAACTGTGCTTCTCAAAGTTCAGCCTCCAAAGTAGATAAGATTAGAGATGTGAGCACCAATGCCCTGCAAGCTCTCTTTTAAAATCAGTTTTGTAATTTTTGTAATTTATGGAGAAAAATTGAAATTTTCCTTTGAAGGTTACCAATCCTCTTGCTTTTTCCTGCCTGCATGATACCATCTTCACACATTCACAGTCAAATTTACTCATTTGGGTCTATAGGGGGAACCGCTCAGCTTTTCTGTAAAGTGAGTTAATCCATTGTCATTCATTGACATCCATTGCCAACTTTTCTGTTTAAGAGCAACTTATTTGCTTATTTATTATGTGAATCGAGAGTCTCTCAAAGTTTTCATTTAAGTTGTCAATTTCAAATGTTCAAAGAACCCCAAACTCTTCAGTAAATTCACTTAGGTCTTTTTCGTGTAGCTGGTGTGAGCCACTGGCCAAAGCCTGTGGCCCCAACCGCCCCACGCACATACATAGAGGCTGCAGCTGGATGGCTGTGCTCAGCGCACATGTGGATCAGATCTCCAGGCTGCTCCAGGCTGTGGTTGCACCTCTCCCAGTCACCACAGGCTCTGGCCAAGGCCGCACTCTCATCTCGCTGTGTGGTAAGCACTTACAGACTGAGAGGCGAGTGTGTACACTATTGTCTTGTTTCTTCACTGTGGAGCCCAACATAGTTGTTTCCTTAAAAATAGCTTCCTAAAACACACCAGCTGGAACCCCTGCACTCTGAGCTGATGCTTCCTGACCCTCTCTGTTTAGTGTTTGAAGATAGCCCACAGCAGCCCTGTGGATGGCTCTCCCAGCTCTGGAGCTGTGATAAACAGCAGTGTGAGGAGTTTCGCTGCAGTATGGCCTTTGCCTTTTTGCTAGTTCTAAAAGGAAACCAGAACAGAGTACTGCACATTTCAGAAGCCTTCAGAACAACCTTTGGTTGTCTAATCAAGACATTGAACCACTTAATATTATTAGGTGTGTGACAGGGAGTAGCAGCTCTAGAAATACACAGTGGGGAACCTTGATTCATGTAGAGGATAGAGAAAGTCTCATCCATGTAAAACCCAAAGCCAAAAACAAACAAACAAAAAAACTCTCAATAGTTTGGATGGAGCAGGAAGGCTGGATGGACTGTACAGTGGGAACATGATATAGGCAGGGGCACAATCCTGTAGGAGGACTTACAATGTTTTTTATTTTTATTTTACTGGTCTTAAGGCTTGAACTCAGAGCCTGAGTGCTATCCCTGAGCCTCTTTGTGTTCAAGGTTAGTGCTCGACCACTTGAGCCACAGTGCATTTCTGGCTTTCTGGTGGTTAATTGGGGATAAGAGTCTCATAGACTTTCCTGCCCTGGCTGGCTTCAAACTGTGATCCTTAGATCTCAAGCCTGCTGAGTAGCTAGGATTACAGGCATGAGCCACCAGCCTGGTTACCCATACTGTTTTTCTACTTAAAACTCCAGAAATTCCTGTTATGTAATTTCTTTTTTTTTAATAAGAATTTTATTTGTGAACATACTGTACAGAGGGGTTACAATTGCATGGGCAGGATAATGCTTACATTTCTTACCAAGCATTGCATCCTCCTCCTTTGTTTACCCTTCACATCCCTTCCCAGCCTCCCCCCTCCCCCCCAGTCCTAATCC
>NW_012271317.1:5610-6735 GCF_000151885.1 Dipodomys ordii
TATATATATATATATATATATATATTTCCTGTCCTGGGGCTTGAATTCTGGGTCTGCGTGCTGTCCCTGGACTCCTTTTTGCTCAAGGCTAGCACTCTACCATTTGAGCCACAGAACCACTTCTGGCTTTGCTTTTTCTGTGATTAATTAGAGATAGGAGAGTCTCAGAACGTTTCCTGTCTGGGCTGGCTTCAAACCGTGATCTTCAGATCTCAGTCTCCTGAATAGCTAAGATTACAGGTGTGAGCTACTGGTGCCAGGCTCAAAATTTTATAATTATTGACCTGCAAGTTTTCTCAACTCCTTCCTTTAATATAGGCACAATCTTTTCAATATTGGGTTACGAGTTCCACAAAAGCTAAAAAACAACTTTGTAGCATACAGGATGTTACCCAACTGCATACTGTTTACTTTATTGTAAATATTTGTTTTTGTAAGTTATATAGTTTTATATTAAAAAATGAAGTGCTAGGAGAGTTCAAGGGGATTCAAGATTCCTGAGGAGTGCCCAGGAAGGCAGTGCTCATTGAGCAGGGATCTAAAGACAGGATGAATGTGACAGATAAAGAAAGAATGACCACAGTGGCATGTGGTGATGCAAACCTATAATCCCAGAATGCTGGAGACTGAGGCAGGAGGATTGAAAAGTTTGAGGCCAGCCTGGGCTTTATTGTGAGGCCAGTCTAAAAAAAAAATAGGAAAGAGAGAAAGCATGAAAAGAAAGAAAGAAAGAGAGAGAGAGAGGGAGAGGGAGGGAGGGAGGGAGGGAGAGAGAAAGAAAGAAAGAAAGGAAAGAAAGAGAGTCGGGTGCCGGTGGCTCACACCTGAAATCCTAGCTACTCAGGAGGCTCAGATCTGAGGATCATAGTTCAAAGCCAGCTCGGGCAAGGAAAGTCTGTGAGACTCTTATCTCCAATAAACCACTAGAAAACCAGAAGTGGCGCTGTAGCTCAAGTGGTAGAGCACTAGCCTTGAGCTGAAGAGCTGAGGGATAGTGCCCAAGCCCAGAGTTCAAGCCCCATGACCAACAAAAAAAAAAAAAAAGGAAGAAGAAGAAAGAAAGAAAGAGAGAAAGAGAGAGAGAAAGAGAGGGAGGGGGAGGGAGGGAGGGAAGGAAGGAAGGAA
>NW_012271318.1:0-1736 GCF_000151885.1 Dipodomys ordii
GAGACCGTGAGACTCCTATCTCCAATAAAAACCACCAGAAAACTGGAAGTGGAGCTGTAGCTCAAGTGGTAGAGCGCTGGCCTTGAGCTGAAGAGCTAAGGGACAGCGCCCAGGCCCAGAGTTCAAGCCCCACTACCCACAAAAAGAAAAAAAGGAATATACTCTTATACCTGGTTTATGTTACTGTAACCCCTTTGTACATCACCTTTATAATAACTATTAAAAAGTTGGGGGGTTTGTTGTTTTTGTTTTGTTTTTTTGTCGGTCGTGGGGACTGAATTCTGGGCGTGGGAGCTGTCCCTCATCTCTTCAGCTCAAGGCTAGCACTCTACCACTTGAGCCACAGTGCCACTTCCGGCTTTTTCTGTTTATGTGGTGCTGAGGAATTGAACCCAGGGCCTCATGCATGCAAGACAAGCACTATACCATTGAGCCACCTTCCCAGCCCCAATAAAAATTTTTAAATGGCATCAATTCATATTTTGTAGTATAGTAAAATAATTTTTAAATCATTATAACAGGTCCATCATCATGTTCAGTACATACTCTGAAACTTAAAACAGGTGCCTATCCAAGGAGCGTTCAACCAACACTTAAGAATTCTTTATGGGCTAGGAAGGTGGCTCAGTGGCAGAGTGTTTGTCTTGTATGCTTGAGGTCCTGGGTTCGATTCCTCAGCACCATATAAGCAGAAAAAAAAGCTGGAAGTGGCGTTGTGGCTAAAGTGGTAGAGCGCTAGTTTTGAGGTGAAGAGCTAAGGGACAGCGCCCAGGCCCAGAGTTCAGGCCCCACGACCGGACTCTCCCCAAAAAGGAAATGAATGCTTATAGAGTGCTTAATAATTTCCAGGTATTCTGCAAAAGATTTTAAAAGCTTTTGCTACTTAATTCTCACAACCTCCTTATGACAGTGTTAAAATGACCTTTGCAGCCAGTACCGGCTTATACCTATATAATCCTTGCTACTCTGAAGATTGATATCTAGATATCTGAAGTTCAAAGACAGCCCAGGCAGAAAAGTCTGGGAGACTCCATCTCTAAAACAACCAAGAAAAAGGCAGACTGGAGGCATGGCTCAAGAGGTAGAACTTCAGTTAAGTAAGCAAGCCAAACAAGGTACTCTGAATTCTAACCTTCATACCACCAAAAAAATGTTTAATTAAGAAAATTTTCTAAATTAAAAATTTTAATTTAGAGGAATAAAATACTTAAGTGTTTAATAATGAAGGAGATTACTAAAATATACAAAAGTGCTCTTTTTTGTGCTAGTCCTGGGGCTTGAACTCAGGGCCTGGTCACTGTCCTTCAGCTTTTGTGTTCAAGGCTAGCACTCTACTATTTGAGCCACAGCTTCATTTCCAGATGTTTTTTGGTGCTTAATTGTAGATAAGACTCTCAAGGATTTTCTTGCCTGGCCTGGTTTTGAACTACGATCCTTAAATCTTAGTGTTCTGAATAGCTAGAATTACAGGCCTGAGCCACAGGCCAGGTACAAAAAGTGCTTTTTTAAAGGCAGCATTACAAGCCAGGCACCAGTGTCTCACACCTGTAATCCTAATTACTCAGGAGGCTGATCTGGGGATCATGGTTCAGAGCCAGTCCAGGCAGGAGAGTTTGTGAGACTCTTAACTCCAAGAAACTATTTTTTTTGGGGGGGGTCTGGTTGTGGGGCCTGAACTCTGGGCCTGGGCGCTGTCCCTCAGCTCTTCAGCTCAAGGCTAGCGCTCTACCACTTGA
>NW_012271318.1:7827-11029 GCF_000151885.1 Dipodomys ordii
GGGGGCGGGGGGGGTGCAGGGGAATGAGTGACCTGTGGTTACCTTCGCCTTCGAGGAAACGCCAGGCACGGCGTTCGTCTTGGCGGGAGAGTGCCCAGTCCAATCCCAGGGTGGGAGGAGGGGCGGCACGAGCGCCTTCCCATGAGGCAGCGCGCAAGGCTATATATTCACCCCTCGCGGAGGCAGTCGTTCCGCATTGGAAGTCTTGGTGGCTCGCTGTAGCTGGTTGCTGCAGCAGTTGCTCAGTCTTTTCGTGCCCCTCCCTTTCCTCCTCCACTCAGCTCCAGGCAGGCAGATTAGCTTGGTTTGAGGTAAGTGGCTCCCGCCCCCGTCTCCGCCTTTACCTCTGGGGAAAGGGCCTGGGAAGAGGGACTGCGGCCGCCGGGCTCTGGAGGTAGTGGGGTAAAGGTGGCGGGAATCGCGGCAATTCAGTGGGGCGCGGGGAGGGTGGGAGTTGCGCTGCGCGGAGGCGAGTGGGCCACCATTTTGACTGGGCTTTGAAGCGGGAGTGCTTGGGGAAAGGTAGCTCCGTGAGGAACCATCGCGCGAGGTCGCCCGAGGAATGGTCTTGGGTGCGGGGGTGAGGAGCCACTGGGACACGAGTAGCTGTGTCGATCATCCGAACCCCACGGACTAGCTACCTCAGTCCCGAGGCCTGTGAGACTTATCTGTTTTCCAGCTTTTCTGTATGGGGACTAGTCCCTTTGTATGTTTAATGCCGGTGTTTGACGGAGACCCGCCCACTAGCAAGTCCCTTCAGTTTCTGTAGCAAAACTATTGGGGTTCCGAACTTTCAGTTATATGTGCCAAACAGACGTTTGGTTGTGCCCTGCCCCTTTGCCACCAGTTATTTCGGACCCTTGCTTGGACCCTTGTTGTTGCCGAAGGGACTCCCTCCTCTGTCACAGAAATCGTGCTCCATCCCGTTATTGTCTGGAGGATAAAAGCCCTGAGGGGAAACGTGGGGTTAGAAACACGATTTTCTAACAGCGTGTTGAGCAGGGTTTTTCTTAATGAGAAGGGAAAAATGATCTCATTCTGAGGTTTTCCTCAGAAAACCTGCCATAGAGATGGACGGACTTCCTTTCGACTTATCTCCTAAGTTTGGATGCTTTTTAGGAAGAAGTCTTAGGACAGTGTCAAATAAACCAATTTCTGCAAGCATGGGAGACCATTAAAGGATTCCTTTTTTTCCAGAAGATTTGTTGTTCATTTTTTAAATCTGTGAATTCATATGTTCAGCTGTGAATTTATGTTTCAAGTTAGGACTGCATTTTAATGTCATTTAGCACCATTACATATAAATTTTAAATCTACAGGTGCAGTTCTAGACTAAAAAAGTCTTCTCTAAGCGTTTATGAAGTGTCCTGCTTTGGGCACTACTCAAACTGGTACCTTCAGGGATGGGGAACTTTTGTTTTTGATTTTTGCTGAGGACCATTTAGTTATTAATAGTATCAGTGCATGTCTACTTTACTGAGCTTCTCGTGAAAAAAAAAAAGCTAGATTTATTGAATTTCAGATCCTACCTTCAGTTGCCTTGGATGACTAGACCAAATTAGTTTCTCCCATTTCTGAGAGATTATGAGGGGTACTGGCTTTTTTTTGTTTGTTTTTGGTCAGTCGTGGGGCTTGAACTCTAGCCTTGGGCGCTGTCCCTGTGCTTTTTCAGCTCAAGGCAAGTGCTCTACCACTCGAGACACAGTGCCACTTCTGGCTTTATCTGCTTATGTGGTGCTGAGGAATTGAACCCAGGGCCTCATGCATGCAAGTCAAGCACTCTACCACTGAGCCACCTTCCCAGCCCCTTATTTTGCATTTTTATATGCCATGTTAGCACCCTTTTTGAAGTGGGCTGTGAGGTGTTGCTTGAACTGATTTGAAGGTGAGAAAACAGAGGTCTTAGGGTCAGTATGTAGAACCAGTTCTTGAGCCAAGATTTTCTGACAAAGACTTCTCTCTTTTTGCTGGTCCTGGCACTTAAACTCAGCCTGGACACTGTCTCTGAGCCTCTTTGTGCTCAAGGCTACCACAGCACTCTACCAGTTGAGCCACGATGCCACTTCTGGCTTTTTTCTGAGGAGTTTATTGGAGAAAAGAGTCTCATGGACTTTCCTGCCTGGGCTGGCTTTGAATTGAGACTCTCAGATCTGAGCCTCCTCAGTGCAAGCATTGCAGGTATAAGCCATTGGCACACAACCACTTCTGGCTTTTTGATGGTTAATTAGAGATAAGTCTCAATTTCCTGCCCTGGGCTGGCTTCAAACCTCAACCCCCAGATCTCAGCCTCCTGAGAAGAAAATATTACAGGTATGAGCCAACATCACTCAGCTGTGCCCACCCCCCTTTTTTGCCAGTCATAGGGCTTAAACTCAGGGCCTAGGTACTGTCCCTGAGCCTGTTTGTACTCAAAGCTAGCACTCTACCACTTGAGCCACAGCTCTACTTCCAGGTTTATTTTGTTGATTTTGTCCATGGTCCGGCTTGAACTTTGGGCCTAGGTGTTGTCCCTCAGCTCTTCAACTCAAGGTGAGCACTCTACCACTTGAGCCACAGTGCCACTTACAGTTTTCTGGTGGTTTATTGGAGATAAGAATCTCATGGACTTTCCTGCCCTGGCTGGCTTTGAACCATGACCCTCAGATCACAGCCTCCTGAGTAGCTAGGATTACAGGTGTAAGCCACCAGCACCAGGCAACTTCCAGTTTTTGAGTGGTTAATTAGAAATAAGAATCTCAGGGGAGTTTTCTAGGCTGGCTTCGAAATGCAATCCTTAGATCTCAGCCTCCTGAATAGCTAGGACTACAGGTGTAAAACACCATTGCCCAGCTAAGACTTTAAAAAAAAACAAAATTTTTTATTGTTATTATAAAGGTTGTGTTCAGAAGCGTTACAATTATATAAGTCAGGTAAAGTGCATTTCTTTTTGGACAGTGTCACCCCTTCCCTTGTTCTTTTTCAGTTTTCCCCTCCCATCTCACCCACAAGTTGTATAGTTCTTTTTCAACATAGGGTTTTTTGGGTCTTTTTGAACTTTTTGAACTCCAGATCTCAAGTAGTTCCATTTTTTTTGGTGGGTTTTGTTTTTGTTTTTCTTTTTGTTTTGTCATGGGGCTTGAACTCTGGGCCTGGGCACTGTCCCTCAGCTCTTCAGCTCAAGGCAAGCACTCTACCACTTGAGCCACAGTGCCACTTCCAGTTT